>NC_051229.1:28325598-28488098 GCF_015220715.1 Pygocentrus nattereri
ATCTATCTGTCTGTCTGTCTGTCTGTCTGTCTATCTATTTATCTGTCTGTCTATCTGTCTGTCTGTCTGTCTATCTATTTATCTGTCTGTCTGTCTGTCTGTCTATCTATTTATCTGTCTATCTATCTATCTATCTATCTATCTATCTATCTATCTGTCTGTCTGTCTGTCTGTCTGTCTGTCTGTCTGTCTGTCTGTCTGTCTGTCTATCTATCTATCTATCTATCTATCTATCTATCTATCTATCTATCTATCTATCTATCTATCTATCTATTCTGGGTAATGCATCCTATTTCAGCCTTTGCCATCACCATTAGGATGACACAACCCAGTACCAGCGCTGAGTGTCCAGGTAAGGCTCAGCAGGATGTAGTCTGAGGTGGAATAACATCACAGCAGCTTTTCTCCGCTGGGCCAATGAGCTGCCTCGCTTTGCCACAGCTCGCGGCTGTAATGTACAGGAGTTAAAGGCTGCCTCGCTCATACGGGTCTAAGCCTGCAGGTCTGAGCATCGAGAGCCAAACTCCACCGCTCTCTGCCAGTGGGCTGCACGAGAGGGTCGAGACTGCACCTGTTTCTGTCTGCACCACTTTCACTGGATCGCAGCTAGAAAAAAAAAAAAAATCAGCAGAAGCGCGAGGAGGTACAAATCTATTAGGTGCTTGGACCCCTAAGATTTCCACCGGCTCCGGAGAAACTAGAACGCAATGCTGCTGCTGAGGAGGATCGCACTCGCATCTCTGCTCTGCCTCTTTCTCACGTCCTGTGGATTGGCCTGTGGTCCGGGCAGGGGTTATGGGAAGCGCAGGCACCCCAAGAAGCTCACGCCGCTCGCTTACAAGCAGTTTATTCCGAACGTGGCTGAGAAGACTCTCGGCGCGAGCGGCAAATACGAGGGCAAAATCACGAGGGACTCCGAGAGGTTTAAGGAGCTCACACCCAACTACAACCCTGATATCATCTTCAAGGATGAGGAGAACACGAACGCGGACAGGCTGATGACACAGGTACGGAGCGGCAAATGCGCAAATGCGCAAAAGCGCGGTCGGTAGCAGGCGCACAGGGACCCCGGGCGCAGAGGAAGTTTGATATTTTTAAATAACGTCACTTATTTGTATCTCTTTGTGCCCATAGAACCTAAATGCACGCACTAGTCGGGCTACACGTGTACACTATACGTCCAAAAGTTTGTGGACAACCCAGTCTTATTAGTGAGCTCAGCTGCATTGAGGTGCTAGATCTCCATAGACAAGCCTTGACGCATGAGCCTAAGGTCACCATGTCCAATGCCAAGCATGGGCTAGAGGGGCATACAGCCCCCCCCCCCCCCCAGAACGGGAACATCTGTGTTCTTTGTAGTGATGGAGCTGCTATACCTTCAGGTTGAGTCGGAGTGATCCAGAACTGACCATCCAACAACGGTACCTGACCTCACTAGTGCTCAATCAAATTCTCACAGCAATGTTCCAACATCTGGAGCCTTCCCAGAAGAGTGGAGGCTGTTACTGCAGCAGAGAAGAGAGGAACTCTCCTTAAACGCTGTTGATTTTGAAAGAAACATTGGATAAAGCAGGTGTCCACAAACTTTTGGCCACATTGTGTATATAAATTACATATGCAAATATTAATTTTTTTGCTAAGTGACATTCGTTTCAGCTTTACATGTACATCTCTTTCTAGGCCAATATACACGCTTGTGAATCTGTGCCAGCTACTGACATAAACTTAAGCCCTGTACAATCCCGCCCTTTTGCGCTTCGCAATAGCGTATTGCGCAATCTGCGTGGTATTGAACAACATATGCGCCGACTTTAATTCCACGCTCTGTTTGAATGAGTCTTGTTTGCTGAGCCTGCTTTCTTTGCCCAATCTGGGTCAGGAGTGATCAGTGCAGCTGATGTTGCGCGTCTATTATTGGCCATTACGCCAATGATACTCCAATTATGCCTCAGATGTTTTACTCGGCCTCTTTAATGGAAGTGGTGGGGAGGAGGTGGGGATTCGTGCCTAGACTCTTCTAGTAAACACCAGCCTGATCATTTCTGCCCTGCTGCATCTCTCGTTCTGGACTGAACTGCAATGTCAGGGGTGCTTCTTTATGCCAAACCCTTCTTTAGTCTAGGCTTAGACTTGCGCAGAGTCGGGAAAACTGCAACTAATGTTTCTAGGGCTGGTTTCCCAGACGGGGATTAAGCCTAGTCGTGGGCTACGTTCTCCTTGCAATGGAATATGTCTGTTCAGAATGCCTTGTCCAGGGATGGGCTTAATCGCTGCCCGGGAAACTGACCTCATATGCTTAGCCACACATAAACACCTCCTGTCTGAGCCGTTAAGTTTGTTGGATGTTGTTGTGTAAACAGATTTAAAAGCCATTCGATGACAGTATATATATCGCTGTTGTCGGAACAAAACCTTCACAAAACTTTACAGGAAAAGAAAAAAAAAACACAACTGTACTTCTATTGTATGTCAATGGAACCAGAGTTTTTTGGGCCGTTTCTTTTGATCCATTTGTCATGAAGTTTACATGTAATGTGAAGAGTAACAGGCATTTTCACTGAAAAATGGTAAACATGGACAAACAAGGTTTTATTCCAACTCTGTAGAATATATAATATAACTTATTTCCATTTAGAGATGAACATATCCAAAGAAAACCTCATATCTCCAAAAAGGAGAAGAAAAAAACCAACTGTACTTCCGCTGAAAGTCAATGGAACAAGAATTTTTTCCAAGTCATTTTAGGTCATTTCCTTTAGTCCATTGATCATGAAGCGTGCCTACAGTGTAAAGAGCTACAGACATTTTAAAAACTGAAAAACAGCAAAAGTGGAGATACGAGGTTTTCCTCCGCTAGCAGTGATGTTATATATAACATATAATAATGTGTGTTAGGAAAAAAAGACGTACATCCGGCTTCAGGAGGAGTGAGTGAGATGACAAACGTGCAAGAATGCAGGTGAATATTTACCTGTCAAATAACCTGAGGTAGGACTTAATGGGGTTTAAAGTGTGTGTGTGTGTGTGTATGTTGTTCTAGACGAGAAAAAAGTATAATAACACTCGTCACGATAAATCTTCTGATAAAACTGCTGCTTTAATTAAAGCAGAAGGCAAAACGTCCTGTGCTGTGGTCTTGCTGTTAAAACTGATGATGGCCACTGTGCAAACTGAGGCTTCACGCAGACCTTCAGCTCTGCTCAACTGCCCCAGCCTCTTGGTCAGTGTGTTTGGAGTGTGCAGTTAGAGCAGAACATCTCAGTATACAGAGAACACGTGGAGCTGAGGAGGGTGGAGGAGTTTATACTGAAGCTAGATTGATGCTCCTTTTATTAAACCACTGTACGTCTGATGTCTGACTCGGATTCAACACCTCAGCTGTACCTGAGAGTAATATTAGAGCGTTGAAGGAGATTAAACGGCAGAATGTGCAGTTCAGGGGTTTAAATCAGGAGCAGGACTGAGTGACATGGCAACATTCAATACAGATACATGACGGCTGCTGATAGAGAAACACAGCTCCGTGTTTTATTCAGGTGACAAACACCTTTTCTTTCTCTCTGTCTCTCTCTCTCGCTCTCTCTCCTCTCACTGTCTCTCTCTCTTTCTCTCTGTCTCTCTCTCTTTCTGTCTCTCTCCTCTCTCTGTCTCTCTCTCTTTCTCTCTCTCTCTCTCTCTTTCTCTCCCTGTCTGTCTCTCTCTCTCCTCTCTCTTTTGCTGTCTGTCTCTCTCTCTCTCTCTTTCTCTCCCTGTCTGTCTCTCTTTCTCTCTCTCTCTCTCCTCTCTCTGTCCCTCTTTCTTTCTCTCTCCTCTCTCTTTCTCTTCCTGTCTGTCTCTCTTTCTGTCTCTCCCTCTCTCTTTCTCTATCTTTCCCTCTTTCTCTCTCCATTTATTATATCTGTCTCTTTGTTTTCCTAAAATATATCTTGTTCCTCTTTTTCCCTCTTCTTTACCCTTTGCTTTCTTTTTTATCTCTCTATCTATCAGCGCTGTAAGGATAAGCTGAATTCGCTGGCGATCTCGGTGATGAATCAGTGGCCGGGGGTGAAGCTGCGTGTGACGGAGGGATGGGATGAAGATGGAAATCACCTGGAGGAGTCGCTGCATTACGAGGGCCGCGCGGTGGACATCACCACATCTGACCGCGACAAGAGCAAATACGGCATGCTGTCCAGACTGGCCGTGGAGGCGGGGTTCGACTGGGTTTACTACGAGTCCAAAGCACATATACACTGTTCTGTTAAAGCAGGTGGGCGTCACACGCGTCTTCATTTCAACCTGCATCAAAGCACATTCAACACATTCCCAGCAGCCTACATTCTTCTTCTGTGCTGGTTTTAACTTGTAGTCATCTTATTTTAGTATAAGGCTTCTCATAGCGTTTGAGCATTTCTGTTACTGCACCTGTAAGACTGATATATGTAAACGCCCTCTGTTTTGATTGGCTGCTTTGAATGGTCTTACATTACAGTTAACACGTCCTCTACAGAGAACACACTTAGAGTGACACTATATATTTGGGGATTTAGAGACCCCTCTAGTGGAAATGTGGGAAAACTTCTGTCTTCTAAGGATGTGAGTTAGCTACTACTGCCATCATATCTTTATCAGTACGAGGAGTCGCGCCTTAATTTTGTGTGATGTTAACGCGTAAGGGCGAATGACATGGGCTGAAAAAACTCCCGTCCTGGCACCTCTGACTTTTAGATATTTTTTCAGGCTTTACAGGGCAACTTGAAGGCTCATCATATTTTATAGTGCCCTTGTTGCTCCATACGCAGTGATGCTACGGTTTTTAGTTTTAACAAAAAAATTACACAGAGCTCCTTTAAATAACACATTTTTCTGCGAATTTTAGTGTAAATTTAGTGCAAAATTTAACATACTGGAGAAAAAAAGGCCAAAGTTTATAAACATGAAGTATTACAAATATGTTCAATTCAGCAAATAAACAGTATCTGTGCATTACAGTTCGCTATGATCTATATAATGATCTGTATCACTGTTTCTCAACTCTGGTCTTGGCGACAAACTGCCCTGTACTTTTTAGTATTTTCTTTGCTCCCTACACAGCTGATCCAACGTATCCCAGTTACAGCCCAGTATTGAGTTAAAGTGGGTGTGTAAAAGCAAGAAAAGCTCTAAAAATGTGCACAGCATTGGGCCTCCGGTACCAGCGTTGAGAAACACTGATCTACACAGCAGTTTTTCACTGTTCATGCGAGGCAAGTTAACCAGCCTACTAACTACTATGTTAGCTGCTTGGCTAAATGCAGCAGCACACATGAGTCGCAACACCGCCTTCAGCCACGCCAGATACCTATGTTTTTACAACTACAGCACTATGCAGTTACATGGCGTAACTGTCTTTACCGTGGTGTATTCACTGTTATGGTTTAGTGAGTTAGTTAGCTTTGCTAGCTGTGACAAAATTGAGGATTCTTTGTTCTCCAGTCTTGGTCAAACTTATTCTGCAAATGTCTAGCGTGACTGTGGCTTTAAAATATTGACCTGAATGGACGGGGCTAACCTGCCACACCCCGGTCAAATGACATGTTTTGCTGATTTTTTTAAGTGAAAATAATCTGAAACAGGGAAAAATAAGAAGCTGTTTTTAAACGTGCACAATTTCTTTATTTGCTATAAAATGTGCTAGAAATTTTGCATACCCTACATGTTATGTATAGTTTTTTTTTTTAACCATTTGGTAAACTCAGTTGATAAACAATAGATAATAACGTCATTTGACCAGGGACACCTGAAAGAAATGTTGTGACATCACAAAGACAGTCATCTCAAAACGGGCTGTTTTTGCAGTTTAGTTTTATATATATATATATATATATATATGGCCTTGGAAGTACTTTTTTGAAAGTTTAATAGTACATCAAACTCTCATTTTTGAAAAACAAGGTGATAAATTATTAATGGTATGTGCTCTTTAAGATTTCCGCACCTTTTATAATCCCACTATTGACTTTACACAGAGAAAATCCCCAGTGCTGAATACATTCTTAGGATGTTTCATTTGGGCCCAGCTGGATTTGAATGAACCCTTAGAAGTCTAGTTAGAAGTCTAGTAAAAGTCTAGATTTATTGTGTTGCTATAATCAACGTTCGGTATGGGCAGGTTTGAGTCTGCATTTCTGACAAAAATCTAAACAATGGCTTCTCTTCCCTGCCAAGCAAGACTCGACATAATGATAACTCTCCAACAAATTCAAATCATAATAAATATCTGCTCTAATTACAAAGACGTGGGTTGGAAGTGTAGAGTCAGCATTTCTCTGCTTGTTTCAGTGAGCTACATGTGAGAACAGCAGTACTGGGGTACTGAGCGGCGGCTGAATTAATCTAGCTGCATCCAGGATTACGGGATTTTGGGTGTGAAAAGCTGCTTCTCAATCCACAAACATCTGATACGCAACTCAGGTCTCCACCTACAATGCAAATGTGCAGAGTTTTGGCACCGTGTAAGGTGCGTTTGCACTGTGTGTGTGTGTGAATTTGCATGTAGGAGTTGCTACACCTGAGCAAACACACACACAAGCACCTAAATAAATGGGCTGAGTGTCTGAGTAGCCCGAGAGCCGATTATAATGACAATACAACTCCACTGTTCAATTAGCAACTCCGGGTTTAGGAACAGACGAAAACGTGCATTTACATTTCAACTACGTTTGACTGGGAGATGTATTGTCTGTGTTTATACCTTATATACCGTTATGCTGTCATAATGTGATATGTCTATACAGCTTTAGTGATATATCAGATAAATAATGAGCATTATATTCCTGACAAGTAGTCCTATGTAAAATGTTCACACCCCAGGTCAAATGACACGATTGATTTATTAACACATCAATTACAAGGAACAAATTAATGATGGCATTTCTATTTATTTGCTAAGTTTATTATATAAAATAAAATAAAAATTGTACTATAACTTTTGCACAGATCTTATTCCCCCCCCCAACATGTCAAAATCAGCACATAAACACAATAGTGTGTTCTCTGTAAGGGATGTATATTTATTTTAACTTAGAAAATCAACATAACATGTCAGGTGCGCACAAGTCCCTGTTGCCAAGTAGTTTGTCTTTGGCTTTTAATTCTATTTTACGTTCCTCACATTTGAGGGCCTGAAAGTTCATCGCACTACACTTCCGTTCCAAAGTTGGGAATCTAGGTTTTCAATTTGGTTGCAGGTGAATGAACGATCTGTTTTCAGTGGATTGTAGGCAGCTAAAAAATAAAAGTGAAAAGCTGTTGGGTGACAGAATGATAATGATGTGCAAGACAATAATACTGTTAATTAAGCTATAATAAAAAAATCTATCTAGAATTCATCATATTTCAAAAGTGGAAATCTCAAGGCTTGACAAAAACTATTATAAGCAGGTAATTAGCATTTACACTATATTAACGTCATCTTAAATCTAATCCTAACTATAACCTCAACCCAAAACCTAAATTTAAAACTAAACTTACCCTAGTGCTGACCTTAATCCTAACTTCAACCTCAGCCCAAAACCTTAGCCTAACTCTGTCTTAATTCTAAGCCTAACTATAACCTCAACCTAAAACCTAAATTTAAACCTAAACTTACCCTAGTGCTGACCTTAATCCTAACTTCAACCTCAGCCCAAAACCTTAGCCTAACTCTCAGTCTTAATTCCAAACCTAACTATAACCTCAACGGAAACCTAAATTTAACCCTAAACTGGCCCTAGTCCTGACGTTAATCCTAACTTCAACCTCAGCCCAAAACCTTAGCCTAACTCTCAGTCTTAATTCTAAGCCTAACTATAACCTCAACCCAAAACCTAAACTTATCCCTGGTCTTAATTCTAACTTAACGCTGCTCACCATCCAAGTGTTTGACTAGAGATCTTGGTAATCTGTAGGGATAATCTATAGGGTAATCTATTGAAATATTTAATAAAATATCCTTTATCAATTAGTTTGTAAAATTTATTCACATTGTATAATATTATGGGGTATTAATTAACAAAAAAATAACACGGAAATCTGGACTTTAGAACAGTAGACAATAAATAAAACAAAACATTATAATATAAAACAGTCCAATCCAGCATAGAGTAGCAGCTCTTAGGAAGCAAAGGGGTCGTTAACTTCATTAATGCTAATTTAAATATGATTAACTTGGAAAACGAATCGTGATGTTATTTTATTAATCAAGCTCAACACTACATTCAATAATGCAGCCAATGCCAGCACATTATTGACTTAAGCCTTTGATGGAGGTTACTTGTTGAGAGATTAATTATGGTTTTACACCCGTGTAGATTCGCTGTAATCTGGATTAAATCGATCATCTTATTAATGTTCTCTATTTGCTAACTGTCAAGACTTGAACGGATATAAACAGATCGACTGCAGGTTAGTGTTCAGATGTTAAGGATGGGCTCTGCCAATGGGGATTCACTTTCAGACTGGATTAAATCAGATCATCCTAGCCATATCCTCTACTGACTGGTTTATTGGATTTGGATTAAGTCTAGTCTTTGAGTAAACTTTATTGCCAATAGTGGTTCAACACTGGAAATCCCTAATCGGTCCTGGTCTTGGCTTCATCTACAGCCTGGCGTTTGAATGCGTAGGGTGGGCTGCACAAAAAAATGGATTATGTCTTATTCTGGATTAAATCTGGTTAATACAGTCAAATCACCAAGGACATTTCACTTTATTCCAAAAATCCAACCAACACACTGTATGTCCAAAAGTTTGTAGACACTTGAAAGTGAGCTTGCTGCAGTAACAGCCTTGAGTCTTTACACTAGATGTTGGAAGATTGCTGTGAGGATTTGTCAGCCAACACTGGGCATAAGCGCTGGGCATAATGACCTTCTGACTTCATTCCATAGGCAATACTTTTCTATGGAGATTATACAAGCGTGTAAAAGTGACTGAAGTCACTAATAAGAAAGGATGGATACTTTAGGCCATATAGGGAATCCGGAGACACTAAAGATGGATCATCCAAACATCTGTTCACTCCTAATCTGGATTCTGTGAAAGCCTATTTCTACACTTGAAAAAGACTTACATATTTAATCACAATAACAAGAAAGTTTCACACACTTATGACTTAGTATCTCATTATTGACGTGCTGTACTAGTAATAACATTACCTTTTATTTATGACTATGTATCTCATCATTTTGACTTCCTATCTCATAATAACGAGACTATCAGAATGATAACTTGTCATACTAATGAGATTCTGTAATTATGACTTCTCAAATGTATGACTTGCGATCTCATAATAGATATTCTCTCCTAATTATAATTTTGACTTAGTATCTCAAAATTAGCATCTCATAATCATGACTTAGCACCTCAAATATAACTTAGTATCTCATAATAATAATTTAGCATCTCATAATTATGGCCTAATATCTCACTTTTTTAACTTGTATCTCATTAATATGATTTACTATCTCATAATAATGACTTCTGATAATTAAGGCCTAAAATCTCATTAACATGACAGTATCTCATAATTATGGCCTAATATCTCATTACTATGACTTAATATCTCATAATAATGATTTAGCATCTCATAATTATAGCCTAATATCTCATTATCAGGTCTTACTACCTCATAATTATGACTTAGTATCACATCATTATGTCCTAGGATCTCATTATTATAATGTAGTATCTCATAATTATGGCCTTGTATCTCATTAATATGACTCTCTCATAATAATGACTTAGCATCTGATAATGATGGCCTAATATCTCAGTATCATGACTTAGTATCTCGTAATTATGGCCTAATATCTCATTATCATGATTGTGTCTCATAATAGTCTAGTATCTCATTATTATGACTTAATCTCATAGTAATGACTTAGCGTCTCATAATTATAGCCTAATATCTCAGTATCATGACTGTGGCTCATTATTATGACTTACTATCTCATAGTAATAACTTAGCATCTCATAATTATAGCCTAATATCTCATTATCATGATTGTGTCTCATTATTCTGACTTACTATCTCATAGTAATAACAGCATCTCATAATTATAGCCTAATATCTCATTATCATGATTGTGTCTCATTATTATGACTTACTATCTCATAGTAATAACAGCATCTCATTATTATAGCCTAATATCTCATTATCATGATCGTGTCTCATCATTATGACTTACTATCTCATAGTAATAACTTAGCATCTCATAATTATAGCCTAATATCTCATTATAATGATTGTGTCTCATCATTATGACTTACTATCTCATAGTAATAACAGCATCTCATTATTATAGCCTAATATCTCATTATCATGATTGTGTCTCATCATTATGACTTACTATCTCATGGTAATAACTTAGCATCTCATAATTATAGCCTAATATCTCATTATCATGATTGTGTCTCATCATTATAACTTACTATCTCATAGTAATAACTTAGCATCTCATAATTATAGCCTAATATCTCATTATCATGATTGTGTCTCATCATTATGACTTACTATCTCCTAGTGATAACTTAGCATCTCATAATTATAGCTTAATATCTCATTATCATGATTGTGTCTCATCATTATGACTTACTATCTCATAGTAATAACTTAGCATCTCATAATTATAGCCTAATATCTCATTATCATGACTTAGTATCTTGAAATTATGGCCTAATATCTCATAATGAGTGTCTCATAATAGTAGTCTAGTATCTTATTATCATGATTTAGTATCTCGTAATAATGACTTAGTGTCTCATTATCATGATTTAGTATCTCATAGTGAACTGTCTCCTCATTATAAGACAGTAATTCATTATTTTCATAACTTTTTTTTCAACTGGACGCCACGCGCTTCCACAGGATGGATCTGGTGTTTCCTGATGGTCCTGATGATCTAACACGCCTTGATGTTTTTATCTCCGTTAGAAAACTCGGTGGCCGTGAAGTCCGGCGGATGTTTCCCGGGCTCCGCGACGGTGCAGCTGGAGGACGGCAGGACGAAGCTCGTGCGTGATCTGCGCGAGGGCGACCGCGTGCTGGCGGCGGACGAGCAGGGGCGCGCGGCGTTCAGCGACTTCATCATGTTCATGGACAGAGAGCCGCGCGCGCGGAGGCAGTTCATCGTCATCGAGACGGCGGCGCCCGCGAGGCGGCTCACGCTCACCGCCGCGCACCTCGTGCTCGTGCGCAACGGAAACTCCTCCGGCTCCTCTCCACTGATGTCCGCGAGGTTCGCGAGCAGCGTGCGTCCCGGGCACGAGGTGTTCGTGTCCGAGGAGAAAGAGCAAGAGGACGGGCGTCTGCGGGGTGCGCGCGTGAC
Source organism: Pygocentrus nattereri (assembly GCF_015220715.1). Taxonomy (NCBI): domain Eukaryota; kingdom Metazoa; phylum Chordata; class Actinopteri; order Characiformes; family Serrasalmidae; genus Pygocentrus; species Pygocentrus nattereri. The sequence continues at coordinate 28,336,926 of NC_051229.1, forward strand.
CCGCGTGCGCACCGTGGAGCTGGAGCGCGAGGGCGCGTACGCGCCGGTGACTGCGCACGGCACGGTAGTGGTGGACCGCGTGCTGGCCTCGTGCTACGCGGCCGTGGAGCAGCACCGCTGGGCGCACTGGGCGCTCGCGCCCGCCAGACTTAGCCACGCGCTGGCGGCATGGATGCGGCCGTACTGGCAGCGCGCGGCAAAAAACACCACCGTGACAGAAGAGGAGGGGCGCGAGCGCGGGATGCACTGGTACGCACGCGCGCTGCTGCGAGTGGGCACGTGGCTCCTGCACCGAGACTCATTTCACCCGCTCGGGCTCGCAGACACAGAGACCAGCGCGAGCTGAGAGAGACACGCGATCACACGCACCCCCTCCCCCACACGCGCTCTTAACGAGAGGCCTTAACGCGTTCCGTTCCGTTATTTATTTGGAGTTGGAGGGTTTTTGGTTTATTTGTTTCTATTTTATTTATTTGTGTGATTTATTTTGTCTTTTCTTTCTTCAGTCGTTCCTTTGTCCGGGGAAACGCGGACGCGGACTCCTGAATAACACACTCACGCGCTAAATTATATTTTTATACACAGATTTGTATATTAGAGTTTTCTGTGACGGATCTAAAGAGGCCCACCTGTTTGTGTGGGTCAGTGATATGGACCTGAATTCACTGGACTGAAGAAGGTGCGAACGAGCTGCTAAAAGTGTGTGTAAGTGTGTGTGTGTGTGCGTGTGTGTGTGTGTAGGGTTGGGATGTAATGGAACAAACACATTAGTATTGGGAATACTATTCAGAACATAAAAATCAATACAAAATAATCTATATTCAGTACTAATTACATTCTGTAAAGGCAGCATTCAGGAAAGAGTTCATGAGAATATTTTAGAATATTTACCCACTAAATAAAACATCAATGCTTGTTTATAAACTATTTTATAATAATGTGATGATCGTTATTAATCTCAGTGTTACTGAGCTCTGCTAAAGCCTGAGTAGACTGATAAATCAATGTGATCGGTTATTAATCTCAGTGTTACTGAGCTCTGCTAAAGCCTGAGTAGACTGATAAATCAATGTGATGATCAGTTATTAATCTCAGCGTTACTGAGCTCTGCTAAAGCCTGAGTAGACTGATAAATCAATGTGATGATTAGTTATTAATCTCAGTGTTACTGAGCTCTGCTAAAGCCTGAGTAGACTGATAAATCAATGTGATGATCAGTTATTAATCTCAGTGTTACTGAGCTCTGCTAAAGCCTGAGTAGACTGATAAATCAATGTGATCGGTTATTAATCTGTGTCACTGAGCTCTGCTAAAGCCTGAGTAGACTGATAAATCAATGTGATGATCAGTTATTAATCTCAGTGTTACTGAGCTCTGCTAAAGCCTGAGTAGACTGATAAATCAATGTCATGATCAGTTATTAATCTCAGTGTTACTGAGCTCTGCTAAAGCCTGAGTAGACTGATAAATCAATGTGATCGATTATTAATCTCAGCATTACTGAGCTCTGCTAAAGCCTGAGTAGACTGATAAATCAATGTGATCTGTTATTAATCTCAGCGTTACTGAGCTCTGCTAAAGCCTGAGTAGACTGATAAATCAATGTGATCGGTTATTAATCTCAGCGTTACTGAGCTCTGTTAAAGCCTGAGTAGACTGATAAATCAATGTGATCGGTTATTAATCTCAGCGTTAAAAAGTTTCTCACCAATTTCTTTAGACGATTTTTTAAAGATACAGAATTTATGAAAACTATTAGAATAATTACATGAAGAAAACTGCCAAACAGTAACAGTGATAGTGTGAAATAAGTAAAAGTTTTTTCCCATCTGCCTTACCAAGATGTACTTTCTCTATATTGTAACAGAAATCTCTACTGAAGACATTTAGGGCAGTGTACTCAGTATTCAGCCACCACTACTTTTTGCCCAACCCTTCACGTGTGAATGCGTGTGTTTACAGCAGTAGTGTGTTATTTCGTTTCACCTGTACACTCACTGAGAACAGATACGAAAATAAAGTAATAAAGAGAGGTTTCTTCTTATTTTTAAAAGCCAATGCAATTAATAACCACCAACAGCAACAGTAATTACAATGTACAGGAGATAAAGGCTGTGCAACAATGAGTCCTGCAGTAGATCTCTGAGGTCACGTCTCATTTAGCAGTCACAGATATACCCATATAGGGAACTAGGAACTAGGGAGAATGAATGGTGTTCAATGGGTAACAAAACTGTTCCAAAGCTGATCGTATTTACAAACCTAATCCCAAATAAGCTGGGGCAGTAGGAAAAATGCAAATAAAAACTGAAAGCAGTGTTTTGTAAATCTACTTGGACCTGTATTTAAGCAAAAACAGGACAAAGACAGCACAGTTAATATTTTACTTTTACATTTTTACATATTCTCATTCTGAAAATAATGTCAAATACATTCCAAAAAAAGCTATAATATTGGCAATTTAAGATTAGGAACACTGAAGTGTTCAAAAATATCTTAAACATGTGATGCAATCATGCTTGAGTATAACAGGATTATCGAGGAAAGGCCTAGACCAGAGGTCACTAATAGGGTCTGAGTCTAGACCTAGATGTTGTCCTATGTGGACCTGGACCTATAACTGATAAACTATGGACAATTATTTAATATCGACAGGGTGGCCCTATTTCAATTGGTGTAACATTTCTAGTTGTTACGGTAGCTTTAGCGGCACAGACCAAGTGCAGGCACTGTAAGTATCATGTGACGCTACTCGGTGAATCAGATCTGTGCATTATGATGAGCATGGGGACTTGAATGAGTGATGCACATACAGGGGAGGGACGAGGTGAAAAACAGCAGTCAGAGAAGAACATGAGCCAGATAACTTTACACTGTGTGCTCTAAAAAGAAAAAAACTAGCAATAAATATTGTTGAAATATTACTGAATTGTATTTGACATTCAGTTGTTGACTGTATAAGATGTTGATATTGATATTGATATTCCTACTCGGCTACTTCAGTAAACAGTACATGGCACTGAATCATGATGCAAGTTAGACATTATGATGTTCCGGACGTTTGGTTGAGCAAATTTTCTTTAACAGGACCTTACTGAATTTTAAATACCCCTGGCCTAGACCTTCATGAGTAAAGCTGGGTCAAGACTCACCACTTTGCAAATTTGCATCGTCAAATCAAAAACAGTGAAAAAACAGCATTTCCCACCCAGGGATTTTAGTTATTTCACCATCTACAGTGCATAATATCAAAAGATTTTGGCAACCCAAAGAAATATCTGCACAAAAAGAGCAAGGCTGAAAACCACATACGAGTGCCTAAGAAATTCGATAACTAAGACAACACTGCATTAAAAACTGGCATGTTCGTGTGATGGATATGACACATGGGCTCATAAATACTTTGACAAACCTTTGTCAGTAAATATCGTTCCTCACTGCATCCATAAATGCAAGTTAAGACTGTATGATGCAGTGGAAGCTATAAGTCAACAGCGTCCTGAAACGCCGCCAATGTCTCTGGGCTTAAGCTTGTCTTAAATGGACTCATGCACAGGGCAAACCTGAACTGTGGTCTGATGAGTCAACCTTTCAGACTGTTTATGCAAATAATATACCTCATGTTCTCTGTGCCAAAGAATAAAGGATCATTCAGATTGTTACCAGCGTAAAGTTTAAAAGCCAGTAATGGTACTGTGGGGAGTAATGGGTACTTCTGTGAAAGCACTGTTAAGGGTGAACATAGTTTGTAGAAACTTATGCTGCCTTTTAGATGCCGTCTTTTTCAGGGACACCCACACTTATTTCAATATGACAACACCTAGCCACATTCTGCACATTACAAAAGCATGATGGCGTAATCAGAGAGCAGGTGGTTTCAAAACTTGTTTAATGGGTGCTTTCAGTCCCTGATTAATGAATGTTGTTAAAAGGAAAGTTGATGTAACACACTGGTAAATATGAATGTCCCAACATTTTTGAAACATGTTGAGTGCACATTTACAAAAACAATGAAGTTCATATGATAAAATGTTACATATTATAGTTTTAATAATTAACCAATTATGTGTCTTTTTATTAGCATTTCAGATAACATGTTTGTATATTGTCACACAGATTGCTACTGAATCTTCAGAATTATAAAGTCGTTTAGTGGTCTACTGAACAAGCCTGTAATTTTTACAAACAAATATTGTAAATATTGGTAGATACATGCAACAAGCAAGCCAACACTCTTGGACAACGAAGTAATGTTGTTTGAAAATATTGCGGTATTGAACTTCGACTTGTAAGGCTGTCTTTACAGTGAAACCTTGATGCAACTTCAGTTGCTTGAAACCTACATGAAATTGCATTATGCAACTTTACATTATGCAACTCGAGTACACTTTAGCACTTGAGTTACATAATGTAAAGTGTGCTGCAACTAATTTGAAACTCAGCCACATTTGCAACCGTCTAAACTTTGTCAAACAAGTATCATGAAACAGCCAATCAATATCACAATCACATCAACTCCTTAAACGACATACATTCAAACTTATTTCAATAGATAAAAAAAGAACTTAAAAACAAACAAAGATGGTTTATTTGACGGTTGAAAAAGAATGCCCCAACCCTCCTCCGACTCATGGTCAGTAGTTTTTGTCAGTTTCTGAGTCATGACAAGCATTAGTTTCTCAAAAGCAATGTTTCTACAATCAGCTGCTAATGACTAGGTGATAAAAATGAAAAATATATGAATTGCACCTCACAAGAATAATAGTGTATTAAAAATATAGGCTGCTAATTAAAAGCATAAAGGGAATGACAATGTGCTGCATGCAAATTACCGTCAAGTTGCATGGACATTATGTTGTAGGCGAATCACAACATGCAACTAGTTGCATGAAAGCTTTACCGTGTAATGACAGCCTTACTCTGAATTTCTGACCTCCAACTAGGAAAAATCTAAGAATGCACCCCCTCAACTGGAAATACCTACTCAGAAAGTCGGGACAGGGTCCTCAACTTGATACCACAGTCAACTGTAATGAAGTAGGACTTCTTTCATTTCAAATGAGGCCTGCTTTATTGGACATGACGACACAGTAGCTGGTTAAATCTCCAACAGTTATCTGGCCAGCCTGTTGCTAACAATACTCACTTCCACTGACGCGCCTGTTTTTCACTCCTTTTGTAGCTTTACCACATAATTGCATAGTCTGCTATTAAACCTACACACTCCTACATGCCAGCAGCAGCTACTCAAGACTACTAAAGCCAAAACTAGTTGACCACCACATTTAACAAAGCTTACCGGCTTGCGTGGCGTATTTTGGTGAAGGTGCCAGTTGGGGGCTTTGACCCCAAGTTTCTTACTTGGGCATATCCGAATGACAAAATGGCAACACATTCTCAGTGATCTATGACCAAGTCTATGAATTACCCAGAACAAAAAGGGTTAAAAATGACAAAAATGCTTTGAGGTCATGTTATCATCATACTGTAGCCATATTTTGAAGGCTAGATTATGATGTAAGCATCTGCTTAAATTTAGTGACCAAATGCTGTTAGTTTATTATTTGTTTATATGTTTTAGACTTATTGTCCTATTTCTCTAGGCTACATTTCATTCTTATTATAAGAGCAGCTCATTTTATGGACAACAGACTAGCAAACTGTAGCTCAGAAATGAACTGCTGTCCTGTAATTATGTCTCAAATCAATTAACAGCAATCATCAATTAATTACAAATACATTGCTATATCTAATACTGGTATAATAACGCCATCTGGTGGCTGCAGTAGAGCAGAACAGGTGCCAAGACACTCCACAAGATTAATACTGATTAAGATTACATCTTAATATTAATTTAGACGTCATTAGGTACTACTTTTCTACCTTGAATCAACAATAAAATGAACTTTTTAAATCATTTTAGTTGTGGAATTAGTTTGTACATTTGCTTACTATTTAATAAAAACACAGAGCACTGAGAAATTGAGTAAGGTTGAAAAAGAAAGGTTGAGTCATCCCACTGTCTAAAGGGGGAAAAAACGCAGCCTAATTTAAAAAGACTATAATGAAGCCAAAATTTGTAAAGTCATAAACAATAAGAAGAGATAAAAGATCCATCTCGAACAGAAAAATGATGTTTCATGTTCTTTAGACAAATTTATTCAAACTTATAAACTATGAATCTGCTTCTCTTGGCAGTTGGGCAGAGACATGATGGGGATCACTGCACCGATGCATCATTTGGTTGAACTATCACTTTAAGTAGGTCTGTGCTGCCCAAAAGACACAAATGGTTTAGCCATTATAAAGTTTATTCAGTCCCACTTTATTTAGATAGTCCTCTATATTAGGGCCAGATGACACAGATACTGAATTGAATCATATTGTCCAAAAATCTATTGATTTCGGGTGAAGAAATTAGCATCAGTACAGTTAATGAACACATCATATGCTCAAAAGTTAGTAGACACCAGCTCATCAAACGTTTCTGCTGAAATGAAGGGGATTAATAGGGAGTTTGTCTCCCCTTTACAGCCTCCTGGCAAAGCTTTAAAACCAGATGCTGGAACATTGCTTTAAGGATCTGAATACATTCAGTCACAAGAACATGAGCAATAGATGTTGGATGATTGGTGTTCGACCATAAACCCCACTCCAGCTCATCCCATAGATAGTGGATGGATCTCCATCACAACAGAGAATGCGGTTCCATTGCTCCACAGCCCAATGCTGGGAGGCTTTATAGCCTCTAGCTGACATTTGGCATCGGTCAAAATATGACCCTAGGCTTGTGTGGCTGCTCCACGGCATTTAATACCACTGGCAATGCTTTTCTACGGAGATTACACAAGCTCGGTTAATAATGGGTACAAAGAGTAGCTGAATACACTGGTCAGAAGGGGTCTCTGGATACTTTTGGACATATCAACGAACGTTAAATGTAAGGTGAGCATCTACAAGGCATGAGCAGCTCTTGAATGGCGTGCGTATGATGAATGATGGTGACCTGTGAGGCATCAGTGGGTCTAGTGTCAGTAAAGACACACATACTCTGCACATTCAGCAGCAGACATCAGTCAGACTGCTGTGACGATTGATGCAGACAGGCTGGAATAAACACTCCAGCCCAGCTTTCTCCCTCTCTCAACGGTTCTACTCAAACATGACCCCAAGTTGGAGGGGTCTGGGCTCAAATTGCTTAATGAGAAGAGCAAGTAACGTGGCTTTAAAGCGCTGTTGCGACAGGGATTGAAATTCCACTCAGGCTGTTGCTTTTGAGGGCTGGCTTGGTGTTGACTCTGCGCGGTTCAGACTTGCTGGAGGAGGACAAAAGCAGACGGAGGGATGGTGTTGACCTAAAGGTTGCCGTGCAGGCACAAAGAAACATTCCAAAGAAGAAAATAAACCAGCCTTCCTAATCCCCTCGCCCAGTACACAGTCCACTCTGGGTAAATGTTGACGTTCTGCAAACACGAGGCATCAGGGGGTCTCGGAAAATATTTCAGTATTAGATGTCTGCTGCCAGGACGAGCAAAGAAAAAGCACAATGGATGAATCAGCCATGCTGTGTGTAACAGCCAGTGAACCTTTCTCTGGTCTAAATGATCCAAGGAGGAAGGTATTCGCTGTTGGGGAAGCTGCAACAGGGTGGTAGTTAAGGAAAAATATGAATAAAAAACAATAAAACAAGAATACGTTTATTTAAACCTGCTGGATAGACAGACAGATCCAGATACAGACAGATAAATAGATATATAGCAACAAACCTATTTTCCCTCGACACCTTCACAGCCGCCACAGAGACCCATTAATATCATCAATTACATCATGAGCTCAATTTACTGAGCACTGATTGGTCAAACCAGGAGCTGCTTTTTAACTACATATAATACTGGGCTTCCTCGAGGAGAGGCTTGGAGATAAACCAACACAACAAACACACTCACATCCAGAAAATCACTAGTTATTATTTATATGATTTATATATAATCATTATTAATTAATATTCTATAAATTTTGTTTACTCAAATATTAACACTTTTCTCAGCAAATAAACACAAACTACACAAATAAATAGATTTTGAAAACATGTCTTGGGTGCCTAAGACTTTCGCACAGTAATGTATGTATATAAATATAGAATCACTGGCCACTTTATTAGGTACAATTTCTTGTTAACACAAATAGGTAATCAGCCAATCACACGGCTGCAACTCACTGCATTTAGGGATGTAGAGGTGGTCAAGACAACTTGCTGAAGTGCAGACCGAGCATCAGAACGGGGAAGAAAGGGGATTTAAGGGACAACCATCTCTAGGGTTTACAGAGAACGGTCCGAAAAAGAGGAAATATCCAGTGGGCGGTCAGTTGTGTGGATGAAAATGCCTTGTTGATGTGAGAGGTCAGAGGAGAATGGGCAGACTGGTTCCAGATGAAATACACACACACACACACACACACACACACATATATATACACATATATACACACATGAGAGAGAGAGAGAGAGAGAGAGAGAGAGAGAGAGAGAGAGAGAGAGAGAGAGAGAGAGAGAGAGAGAGAGAGAGAGAGACAGACAGAGAGACAGAAAAAAACCTTTGGATAGATAGAAAGATATGGACAGACAGGTAAATACACAAACACACAGACAGACAGATATGGACAGACAAACACCATAAGTGTGTAAAACGCATTAACGCATTGTGAAGCATAAATTTAAAGATGCTGACTGAAGCTCACCGATTTTGACTTCATTAAAATAATATTCAATAAAGTGATGTATGTACTCATTTTCTGGCCAAATTAAAATTATGAGGATGTTTTCAAATTTAAAAGTAACAAAATTCTCAGCGCATTTATAAAATTCGCTCTGATTCATAGCAAAACAATCATACTGGATCAAGGTGATTTCTGAGATTTATTTACATGCAAAAAGAATCGTAACTGAATCGAATTCTAACATGCAGACACTGGGAGAAGCTATAAAAATGTACATGGTCATCATGTAACTATGAATATAACACAAATGTATTTATTGTTCTAGATTAAATAACAACAGCCATATAGCAAAAGAAAGACAATCATTTCAGACTACTATTACTTACTAATTTAACACAGTATAGTAGATAGACTCATTACAGAGCCTAAAAGCTGTGAGAGGAGTGACCACATATAGTTAGTATCAGCTAAATAAATAGTGCGTTTTAAAAAAGCCATACTGTATGCAATGTTTGTTTTAATAAAAAATGTTATTCATGTATAATGTCTGTGAGATGTAACGGTAATATGGTAAATCCTTACCTGCTTATTTCTTTGCCAAGGATCAGTAGATTCATCAGAGAAATGCATCCAGAGATATTTATGCTCTTTCTGTTTATTCTGCATGTTCACTGAAACTGGATGGCAACATGACAACATATACACACCCCAACACAGAACATGGAGCAAAAACAAGGAAAAGGACTACTTAATAAACTGAGAAAGGTCTTTTAAATCAACTTTGATGGGTTTTTTTTCTTCAAAACTTCAAACAGTTTCAACGTACATATAATCAAAATTACTGCACAAATGTTAAGGCTCAGAAAAAGAATGGAAACCTGGTAAACAAATTAACTGTGTGCCAAGATTCAGCACTAGGGGGCATCAGAGAGCTATTTTTGTGCAATAACAGCAAAACACTGAATGTTTTTTTTTTTTTTATACTGTCATGAAGGAAGTATAAAGCTGGAAATAATGAACATTTTCAAAACGCAGGCACCAGGTCTCTTCAAACGGCAAACCGAAAGCACCATAAGACCACATGGCCTGTCTTTTTTTGGATTTAACTCATCACCTCCTGGACAAATGCGATACATAATAAACACTGGGTTTGTGATTTTATTTTAAACACAATTACAGCCTATATCTGGCTTTTCACCTCGATTCCTGAGGAGAACATATTTGCCAACACTTGTATCCACCTGGGGACAGAACCTTCGAAGGCGGTATGTCCAGCAGCTCTGTCGACATGTTTAATGGTCAAACCTTTCTATGCAGTTGGTGCTGGTCTGACCACTGACAGGTTCTTCTTGCACTCCAGAAACCCTATAAAAATAAAAATCAAGAATTAAAAATCAACATAATAACAAAATTAAAGGCCTAATTACAGTTGCAAAACACTTAAGTAGCTTCGACTCACAGTTTAAGTGAAATTAAGGCCACAAACAGAAATGCTTCCAGCTACTCGAAGCAAGCACAAACTGTATTGAGTGTTTCAGCAGGAGGTGCTCATAAAAACATTCATTCCAATACCACATATAAAGGAGAACAGATAGACCGACATACAGATAGACAGACAGATAAACAGGTGTAGGCAGACAGACAGACCGACAGATAGACAGACAGATAGGACAGACAGACGCGATCAGGTAAAAGTGGAGTCGTGGTCAGGAATGGCAAACAACTTCCTTGGTTTCTTCTTGGAAACCAAGACAGTTTCACACAATAATGGAAATATCTGGTTGGATCCAGAACCGCTGACCGGGATGATCTGGAGGGAAAAACGTCATTTGGATGTAGTTGACATGATTCGAGCTTTAAGATAAAACATAAATCACACAGAGTTTGTAGGTTACTAGCTGCGGTCAGACTAAGGTAAGGTCAGACTGAGCTCACTAGTGAGACTGAACCAGCTAATTTTCTTGTTTGTGTGGACGACTGATGGATTCTGGATCCGACAAAGCATGAAAAGCACAAGTCTGTAGTTTAGTCTCAGTCTCATTCTAAACCTCCCTGCAACAGGAAACAGCGATTTAGTGTTTACTACTCCCGATATGCTCAAGACAGCATCAGACAGACATGCACATGCAGAGAATAAGATAAAATATAAAATATAACAAAATAAAATAAAACCTGCATTCCTACCATCACTCACTCAGAGACACACAGACACAGACACACACACACACACACACACACACACAGTGTAAAGCTTACTTTGTTTCATTTCTGGGTAAAAGGAGCACTACCAACGCCTGGTATTTCAGAGTCCGCACTGCTACCATCAGAAAAGGATTTGATATTTGGGGGAACAGAAAGAACGAAAGTAACTCAATCCTGTAAATCTGTCTTGCAATAGTACTCAGTCCCACCGATAAATGAAACTGAACAGCAATCCATTACCATGATGCACATTAGCCTGAGAGTATTTATGTAAATGAAGGTCACATATGAAGTGAAATGCACATGCAGAAAGAGGCTACAGGGCAAGGTTGACTGGCCAAGTTCGGCTGACCACAGGATTCTGCTGCAGACAAAAGAGACAATTACAAAGCAAAGCACAAATGAAGTGCCATCCACCTTTTAGAAGAGAATTTATTAGTCATTTACCCACTTTCTTGACATGATTATATACCTGATGATCTACTTGAATGGTGAAGGGGAAAGCCAAATGAAGAAAAAAACAAAACTGGAGTCCATAAGAGTGTTAAATATCCAGAAAATAGGACTTCAAATGAAACCAAGAAGCTGCTGAAGTTCTCCTAACAAGGGACTGAAAGGCTAATCGGTAATATATCGAAATCGCAATCAATTTTCAAAAAACGGCATCCTCAGTTTTAAGAGGGCAAACGTAACCAAATAATGCAGAATTTGAGAACTGTCTACATAAGATAAACCTATCAGAGGGAACCAAACCTCCGTTGTGTGACATCACAACCACGACTGACCGGCAGTCTGGCACACTACATTAACGGGTCAAGCCTCAAGCTACCAAACTTAATATTCTGGTCTTGTCAAAAAACAAAAAGGCAATTTTAATGGCAACTGCAATATTAATCAGAAAAATCACGATTAGATATTTTATCCAAATCGTTCAGCCCTACTTAATAGCTGTTTTAACTGTTAATAAAATTAATGAAAGGTGGTCAAATATAGGAAGCTAATATATGACGAGGCAAATATATGATGATTGTGGGGAAGGCATCATACCCCCCCCCCCAGCACGCACCTGAGTGGTTTAATGATACGGCACAGATCAGAAATGTTATGGTTAACTCTGATATTTACAGCAGAAATTGGCTGATTGTTTTGTCTGAAGTTTATTAGTTCAATTTTGTTTTTCCCTCAGAAAAATACAGCTCATTTTCTTTTTACCAAAGCTAACACTTTCTGGCAAAATTGATGCATTAATATGAATCATAGGCTGGCAGGTAGACACACACATATATATATATATACATACATATATATATATATATATATATATATATATATATATATATATATATATGTGTGTATATATATATATATATATATATATATATATATATATATATATATATATATATATATATATACATACACACACACACACACACACACACACACACACACACACACACACACACACATATATATATATATATATATATATATATATATATATATATATATATATATATATATATATATATATATATATATATATATATATATATATATCATACTGCAAATTGACCAGAATAAAAAAGACCAAGTACAAATAAATATTGGATCAGGCACCTCGATCACTAACTGACAGTTCACCCACAGTGGAGACCATCATCACTTCAAGTCAAAGTTGGAACATGTGTGGCTTTCATTATGGAAAAAACCCAAGAGCAGAAGTGGAGGGTCCTGTTTGTGTTCTCGGTGCTACTGGAGCTGCCGTTTGTCAGTGTGCGCGGAGTTTGTGAAACTGTCACAGCATCATAAATCTGCACGCTCATTAGGGACCACTGAGATGCAATGTTGCGTGTAATGGCCCATTGCTTTAACAATCTGTCTGATGGGCTGCTTGGTTACTGTACGCTACCGTGGCAACTACAGGCCGTAACAACTAGCCCATAAACACGAAACACTTCCAGGAGTTTTTCTAGATCCTGGACTTTCATTATATCGCTGTTGTCATTCTTCAGTTTTTGACATGATTTAAAAATATCTGTTTAAATTTTTAAACTTCATGATGAACAGACCAGAAGAACTGACCCAAAATGACTTGGAAAAAAGTCTGGTTACATTGACTTACATTAAAAGTCACGTATGTGTTTCCTTCTCCTGTAAAGTTACGATGTTGCCAAAGTTACCATATGCGCTCTTAAAGCTCTCTAAAGCAGCACTGAAGGTGAATTCTCGGGCATATTATATCGCTTGATCACTGTTACTGTGATATCGGTGCAAGGCTATAATATGCAAATGAGCCCTCTAAATCAACCAATGTTTATTCACTTTTGTATTGCGAGCTGTGACCAATCGTAATTCCAGATGAGTTGCTGCGGGTATTTTGATTAATCAAGGTATTGATGTAATCCAGAAGTAAATTATTTTGGTCGAAATAATGAAGACCAATATGATCTTTAATCAGATTACTGATTCACTGACACAGTGGGGTCCAAAAGTCTGAGACTAAGTTGAAAAGAACTTTTTTCCATTTAAAACTGTAAATAAACAACAAAGATGAAAAATGTCAAACAATTAAAAAAAGGGATAAACATTAAAATGAAGAAATATTCAACATTATTTCTTTTTATAGGTCACTATTTAAATGCAAATTAAACCGTGACACTGACCACGTTTGAGGGCTTTGATAAAAAGTTATGTTCGGACGAAACTCGGGAGGATTTGATCTGCTCATCAGAGGCTTTGTGGAGCCCCTGAGTTCACAAAATCACAGGAGCAAAAAAATTCTGACATTCATGTAAAATGTACAGATTTTACCTTTGAGTCATATTTTCATGCTGATAATGATCATCTGTAAAGAAAAATCTATAAATTAATTTGCAAAATAATGCAAAATAGAGACATTTCCACTAGCGACCTCAGACTTTTGGACCCCAATAAATGTTTTACATATAATGCAAGGTGTAGAGCAATTACAATATGCAACAATATAATCAATTATGCAGCTCTAGTAAATATTAGGGGTGTGCTATAAGCATTGTGGAAGCATTATAAAGCGGAAAACGACAGCTTGTAATATCTGCAATGCCAGTGCTTTGATCGTATTTAAATTAGCAAACTTTTGTCGCAACATGCGCACATAAAATGTGATCGTGCAGCTTTTTACACTTATTTTTCTGCTTACTAGAGGCCAATAGAATGACAATAGAAAAATACAGAAAGTGTGGGCTGCAGTGGTACTTTAGTCTACGGTATTTGCTATTCTTTAATTAAATTCCATTTAATTAACTGAACTAAAATTCTAAGTAAAACTGCTCACACTTTATTTGGATGGTCCCCTACAGATGCTCTACAGAGACTTAAGTCATTAAGAAACTTTCTGGTGATGTTCAATTGATTATCAGAAACATTATAGGTTTAGGAGTAGATTGGTTGGGGTTAGGTTTAATACATTTTGGCACACTAAACTTGCAGTTCAGTTGAATTTAATGGATATTTACTTGACTGTTATTTAAAGATATACTGAACATTTACAAAGTACCTAAAGTGGACCACCCAAATAAAGTGTTACTGAAAAATTATAATGAATACTCAGCAATAATGGGTTGTGCTAAACACGCTGAGTGAACTGCTGTCTGTCAAAAACTCGTCTTCATCATCATTGACAAATGACCGACACTGCCCTCTAGTGGACCTCAATAAAAACACAAGTCAAGCTGGCTTACAAGTGGGCTTCTGCAGATGCAACACGATCACTCAGCTAATAAATCTAAAATGATTTTATATAGCAAGCAATTCGTCAGATCAGCAATTCAGCAATAAATATAAGCAAGTAAGATGAACACGGCGGCCAGTTAACCCAAACCCACTTGCGTGACAGAAAAAAAACAAGACATCACTGGTGAAAGCACAGAAACCCAGACAGCTGCCATGCAGGCATGGCTGGAGGGCATGCCATGAAGCCTGGCTGTCTGTACAGAAGCGTTAGCGGGAGGAATCGCTGCAGTGCTGCTAGACATGACAGCCCATCATAACTCAACCATGACAACCTTCAGAAACACACATCAAGCACCCAGACATGGCGAGAAGGCAGCTACATTAAACCAGGCAGCAGCACGTGATCTCTAAAGCCAGCATTTGGGACGGGTAGGAAGTGGGCAAAAAGGGGCAGGGGTTGGGGGAGGAGAGGGTACACTGACCTATAGCATATACACCGATCAGGCATAACATCATGAGCGTTTCTACGCTCACAGTCCACTTTATCAGCTCCACTTACTGTATAGCTGCACTCTGTAGTTCTACAGCTACAGACTGTAGTCCATCTGTTTCTCTGATACTCTGTTCTTTAGTGGTCAGGACCCTCACAGAGCAGGTACTGTTTGGGTGATGGGTCATTCTCAGCACTGCAGTGAGAATTACGTGGTGGTGTGTGTTAGTGTGTGTTGTGCTGGTCTGAGTGGATCAGACACAGCAGTGCTGCTGAAGTTTTCAAACACCTCAGTGTCGCTGGTGGACTGAGAATAGCCCACCAATCAAAAATATCCATCCATCAGCGTCCTGTGGGCAGCGTCCTGTGACCACTGATGAAGGACTAGAGGATGACCAACACAAACTGTGCAGCAGCACATGAGCTGTCGTCTAACTCTACATCTACAAGGTGGACCTGACAGAGTGGACAGTGAATGGACACAGTGTATTAAAACTCCAGCAGCACTGCTTTTTCTGATCTACTCATACCAGCGCAACACACACTAACACACCACCACCACGTCAGTGTTACTGCAGTGCTGAGAATGATCCACCACCCAAAAAGTATCTGCTCTGTGAGGGTCCATGGGGGTCCTGACCACTGAAGAACAGGGTAACAGAGTATCAGAGAAACAGATGGACTACAGTCTGTAACTGTAGAACTACAGAGTGCAGCTCTACAGTAAGTGGAGCTGAGAAACTGGACACTGAGCGTAGAAACGAGGAGTTGTTATGCCTGAACGGTGTACAATCTGTTATAAAGTATCAGGATATATTGACATCTATATGTGACAAATTTAAAATAAACATAAACCTTAAAGGTACACACTTAAAAAAGATGATTTTTCAGGGTTCTTCAGAAAAGAAAATGGTTCTACAGGGTGAGTGAAAAGCCACAGGACACCGTTTCATTTTATTTCTTATGCTGTCACAAGCCTCCACGATGCGGTGCTGAAGGTGGTGTTTGCTGCGGATTTTCTCAGCACGCAATTTGTTTGAGACGACCCCAGAGATAAAAGTAGACAATAAAATAAAAAAGTAAAATGAAATAAAATGCAGAACAGCAGAACCCTTTATGGTACTACACAGAACCATTTTCAAAAAGGTGCTCTATAGAAGTACATTCTCCATCAATCTAATGAACGCCTTAATTGTGCAAAGGGCTCTTTGAGTGTTCATGGTTCTATACAGGACCACTTTCTTTACGTAAGAACTCCTGAAGAACCATCATTTTTAAGAGTGTACAGTAATAGAAACAGCCAATTTTATTATAAGGGATAAAGATGTTGAGCATGTAAAAATGAAACATAAATGCAGCAGTTTTTGGTGCATAAATCCACACAAATGTCAAGATTTTTAGATCACAATTTCAGTGGTTTGATATAATTGTGAACATATTTGTGCCTTGTAGATTCTATCTGGGCGTCTTTTTTTAAACACTGTGTAGGTTTTTGAAAACCCTGACACCACATTGTTAACTTGCAGCTGTTTGTATTCATGAATTGTGAAGAATTGAACTGTTTATCTGTATCATGTTCATAATAATAATGATCATCAAATCATAAAAAACACCTCAGTGATTCTAAAGATATGACAACATATGACATCCACCATGACATTATGTTATTTAGCAGGGTTCAAGTGCAATTATACTGGTCAAATCTGGGCTTTTGTTCACCCCCAATACTGTGGAAATGTAGAGGCAATTTGTTGTTTATTTACACTTGCATGCTGAAATGTTTTTCTCTGTGTACATTTAAATTGAGAATTATTTGCTTGTGATAATTATGTTTTCACGAGGCAATGCAGAATCATTCTGGCAAACGCACACAGCGCCTCTGATGTGAAGGATCTCCCCTATGAAGAAAAGATTCTCCCATTGTGGAGAATCTTCAGCCTTCTAAATATGAGCAAGTGAGACATTAATCCCACGAGGTAATTCATACCTAAAAAATCCAAAGACTTTTTTTTTTTTTACCTTCATACTGAAAGTGTACCATCTTAATGTTGTTAATGTCCATCACTACACCCTACTGGGCCGCAACACAAAGGCTGTTGCTAGGGTGAGCAGTTATGGGGCAGGAGAGTAAGACTTCTACCTGAGCGAACATCAGCAGCTTTTTCAGATGGACCCCAGTGGCTGACAAAGCCCTTCAACTGACACAGGGACAGCAACCTGGCACACATGCACACCCACCACCCGCTCGCCTGTTCGTCTGTCTGCGTTGGCACGGCTCGGGCACTGCCCATCTGGCCCGGTCCGACTCCGGTGTGCCCCTGAACAGCGACCCGTGGCGAGCGGCGGGCCCACGCAGACTACACCAATTTAGTTTGCCCTTCTGCCGTCTGCTGATGTTTCAATACAGACAGAATGCTGCAGTACATGTGAGCTGCTTTAAAGCCACAGTTTAGCTGTAATAACAACAAATACACAATTTCCCCCAAAACTGGGTATTAAGTTAACACAAGATGCGTTAACTTACTATCATTTAGAAAATCAACAAAACATCATTTGAGCAGGGGGCTCAAACTTTTGCATACAACTGTACAGCCATCAGGCACTGCATTAGTTGCACACTTGCTTGAAACTGTGTTGATTTATTAAGTAATCTCAAATAGACGCACCTTGTCATGCAGCTTGTTGGAGGCAGTCCACCTCCGCAGGTTTGGACACACCTGCCTGAGTGTGTGGGCTGGAGAGAAGGTGGTCCGAGTAAAAGTAACCACTCTTGAGCCTTCATTCACCTGGGCTGGGAACCTCAAACTCATGCCATCCTCCTCCTCCTGTAAATACAGCGTGAAGCTCATGTAAGCATTAATAAAGATATAAAAGAATTACAGTTGCACAATAGGGGTATAATACGAGTGTTGTGGTTATACTGTTACATACAGCAATATGTCTTACTGAAAATGCACTGGTGAATCAACAATGTGATATGATTAAAGACTGGCCTGCATTGTTTTAACCAAAGTCATTTACTGATGTTCAATGATATGAATCTCTCAATTCATCACATCACCCACATAACACTGCAGCTCAGTTTAGATTTGATTCAGCCGACGGTTATAAAGTAAAGAAACAGAGTTTCGGGATTAAACAAGTGATAAATAACCCTTGATTGGTCTGTGATCTGCTTTATGAGGACTGCTATTATTGTTGGTACACTGCAAATTAACCGGACAAATGTGTTTAATTTTGGCACTCTGATTTGGGCTGGTTTAGGTCAGATTTGGACAGAGTTTTGCTGGACTTGGGTCAGTTTCAGACTCAAATCTGAAGAAGAGACATACAGGTTGAACATTAAATATTTGTTCAGTGAGCATTCGTTATAAAAATTAAAGGAATTAAAAATACAATCATATGCAAGGGTTTAGGCAAAAGTGAACAAAAGTGAACAGAAAACTCACATTTCTGTAAATATTTTATTATATCTTTTCATGGGACGATATTATAGAAATTAAACTTTAGTCAGTGCAGCTTGTACAGCAGTGCAGATTTACTGTCCTCTTTAAAAGAACTCAACACACAGACATTAATGTCTAAATAGCTGGCAACACAAGTGAGTCCACCTCACAGTGAACAGGTCCAGATTGTGCCCAATTGTGTCGTTGCCCCTCCCTGGTGTCATGTGACTTGTTAAGAGTTACAAGGTTCCAGGTGTGAATGGGGAGCAGGGCTGTTAAATTTGGTGTTTTGGGTACAATTCACTCATACTGGCCACTTGATATTCAACAAGGCACTCTGAGGATGTGAGAAATGTTGCTCTCCACAAAGACGCCTAGTCTATAAGAAGACTACTAACACCCTGAAACTGAGCTACAGCACGGCGGTCAAGGACATAGAGCGGTTTTCCAGGACAGGTTCCACTCAGAACAGGCCTCACCAGGGTTGACCAAAGAAGATGAGCCCACAAGTTCAGAGTCACATCCAGAGGTGGGCTTCAAAAAACAGACGCATAATTGCTGCAGAGGTTGAAGAGGAAGGAGGTCAACCCGTTAGTGCTCAGACCATACGCCGCACAATGCATCAACTCTGTCTGCATGACCGTCGTCCCAGAAGGAAGCCTCTTCTGAAGCTGATGCACAAGAAAGCCCGGAAACACTTTGATGAAGACAAGCAGTCTAAGAACATGGATTACTGGAACCATGTCCTGTGGTCTGACGAGACCAAGATAAACTTGTTTGGCTTAGATGGCGTCCAGCATGTGTGGCGGTGCCCTGGTGAGGAGTACCAAGACAACTGTCTCTTGCCTACAGTCAAGCATGGTGGTGGTAGCTTCATGGTCTGGAGCTGCATGAGTGCTGCCAGCATTGGGGAGCTGCAGTTCATTGAGGGAAACATGAATTCCAACATGTACTGTGACGTTCTGAAGCACCGCATGACAGTTTTCCTACTAGATAATGACTCCAAACACACCTCCAAGATGACAACTGCCTTGCTGAAGGTAAAGATGATGGACTGGCCAAGTATGTCTCCAGACCTAAACCCAGTTGAGCACCTGTGGGGCATCCTCAAGCAGGAGGAGGAGCGCAAGGTGTGTAACATCCACCAGCTCTGTGATGTCATCATGGAGGAGCGGAAGAGGATTCCAGTAGCAGCCTGTGCAGCTCTGGTGAATTCGATGCCCAAGAGGGTTCAGGCAGTGCTAGATAATAATGGTGGTCACACTAAATATTGATCCTGAGCCCAATCTGGACACGTCCACTGTGAGGTGGACTCACTTGTGCTACCAGCTATTTAGACATTAATGTCTGTGTGTTGAGTTCTTTTCAGAGGACAGTAAATCTGCACTGCTATACAAGCTGCACTGACCACTTTAAGTCATATCAGAGTTTTATTTCTATAGCGGTGTCCCATGAAAAGATAAAATAAAATATTTGCAGAAATGTGAGGGGTGCACTCACTTTTGTGAGATACTGTATATAATAACATAAGATGTGGCCTGTGCAACAGTGATGGTAGTGATGTTTTCCCCCCATTAGGTTAAATTCTCCCCAATTGTGATAGCATATTGTGTGGTATACAGATTTTAAATAGCAAAAGGTAATGTATCGAATCGGTACCAAAGTCGAGGTATTGGAATCAGTATTCAGAGGAAAAAGTCAGATTGGTTCAGCCCTACACATTACAGCAGACACAGGCTGTGGAGCCTTATCCTGGAGTGACAACACTCCACTAATTCCCCGTCCACCTTCACTCACTGCTTTGTGTCCTCCGTTAGCGAGAGCGCTATCATTCCTGACGCAAAAATAATTAATTTCCCTTATCTGCAGCTAAGCTCTTCAAGCCAAATCCGCCTAACTGGCAACTCTTTATTCGCAGGTATTACTGACACACTGACACACACACTGACACACACACACACACAGACACGTACACACATATACACACTTTAAAGATTAATTGCATGTCTTCAGGGGTTGACGTCCATTACAGAACACCTGAAAGATCCACGATAGAGAAAAGAAAGAGCGAGAGATAACATTGTTAGAGCGGCGTAGAATGATGGAGAAACAACGTCCCGGGGCAGCACTGCTCTGATCCTGCTTTCACAGACTCGCAGAGGCAGACACATCGATCTTGCTGTCTGTGGAGCTTTCACTGTATAAAAAAAGAAAAAAAGAAAAAAAACACCCCTCCACCTCTATTAAGACTGACACCGTGTTATCTTCATCGCTACACAAAGCTCTGTCCCAGAAGAGGGCGAGAAAACAGGCAGAAAGAGCTTAAAGCAATAGTTCGGCCAAAAATGTAATTTAACACAATTTATTTCTTAAAGCAAATGGAGTCAATCAGCCAAGTCATGCTTGGTGTCTTTAGTTTTACTACAAGTCTAATGTGACAAAAAAAAAAATACACACGTAAATCATCACATATCTGGAATAATTTTACAGACCTAAGAGGTTTGAGGGTAATACATGACTGGAAGGATGGATGACTGGATGAATGGATGGGTTGGTGGGTGGGTGGATGGATGGATAGGTGGGGGGGTTGAAGAATTGATGGAGTGGGTGGATGGATGGATGGGTGGGTTTATGGATGGATGGGTGGGTGGATTAATGGACGAACGGGTGGGTGGATTAATGGACGAACGGGTGGGTGGGTGGATGGATAGGGGGTTGAATGGTGGATGGATGGGTTGGTGGGTGGGTGGATGGGTTGGTGGGTGGGTGGATGGATGGATGGATGGGGTTGATGGATGGGTGGGGGGATGGATGGATGGATGGATGGATGGATGGATAGATGAATGGGGTTGATGGATGGGTGGGGGGATGGATGGATGGACGGGTGGGGTGGATTAATGGACGAACGTGTGGGTGGATTAATGGACGAACGGGTGGGTGGGTGGATGGATAGGGGGTTGAATGGTGGATGGGGTGGGTGGATGGATGGGTTGGTGGGTGGGTGGATGGATGGATGGATGGATGGATGGATGGATGGATGGGGTTGATGGATGGGTGGGGGGATGGATGGATGGATGGATGGATGGATGGGTTGATGGATGGATGGACGGGTGGGTGGATTAATGGACGAACGTGTGGGTGGATTAATGGACGAACGGGTGGGTGGGTGGATGGATAGGGGGTTGAATGGTGGATGGGGTGGGTGGATGGATGGGTTGGTGGGTGGGTGGATGGATGGATGGATGGATGAATGGGGTTGATGGATGGGTGGGGGGATGGATGGATGGATGGATGGATGGATGGATGGATGGATAGATGAATGGGGTTGATGGATGGGTGGGGGGATGGATGGATGGATGGATGGGTTGGTGGGTGGGTGGATGGATGGATGGGTTGGTGGGTGGGTGGGTGGATGGATGGATGGATGGATGGGGTTGATGGATGGGTGGGGGGATGGATGGATGGATGGGTGGGGTGGGTTGATGGATGGATGGGGTGGATGGATGGATGGATGAATGGGGGGTGGGTGGATGGATAGGGTTGGTGGATAGATACTTTATCAATCCCGAAAGAAATTTAGCAGCCAGTATCAGGTCACACAACACGTGGCAGTTATAATAATAAGGGTGAAACAATATAAAAAAAAAAGAATAAAAAAAAAACATCTACAGGTGTGGAGTGTCCAGATGTGCGCGATGTGCAATGGGGACTTTTTTGCACAACACTGACTGGTTTTCAGAAGCTTCCATTACAGGCTAAACCAATGCTGACGGACTCTAGGGGTCACCCTCTACTTTAAGTGATGGCCAAGTTGCCCATAAAATGAATAAACAAAATTAAATAAATACAAATAAAATCTGAATAAAAATATGCAAGCAAAGACATCAACAACGTTTTTATAGCACCTGTCACGTCACAACCAACACAAACTAAAGAAGCTTGATCAGAATGGGCCACGATCTTACAACCCTCAACTGGCCATTTTATTATTTGAATTTTGGCTGATTCGAGTTTTTATTTTAGAACATAAATGATGTGAGCCAGGTTGGGTGCACTTGTGTTGTATTTTAATGCTGCTGCCAGTTTTGACCCATCAAAAGAGCAATGTTTCTAAATGGTGACTTTGGCTAATAAACACACACACACACACACACACACACACACACACACACACCTCCTAAGTCACTGGGTGAAAGGCAGTGGAGTGTCTAGTCTTACCTGCAGGATTTCATTCCAAACGGTTAGGAACACACCTGATTCCACTTGTTTAATCTTTTAGGCTGGCCTTGCACAGTGAAACTGTCATGCAACTAGTTGCCTGCAACCTCATTTCTGTGCAGTATTAATGTACAAAACAACTCAAAAACATAGTTGCAAGCAACATATTCAGTTGTTCCATTAGCTGGCCAATTAAAATCGCTCGCACTGTCTGATCTATCCAGTCATTCTTGTGATATAGACTCATCTTCAATGTGTCATCAGTCTACAATATTCAGTAGCACCTATCCTGTCTTTTTACGGCAGTCAAAGTCATTGTTTAAAGTGGCTGTATTACAAAGCTATGATGTGCTATCACCGTTTTGATCGGCTGTTTCAGGAAACTCGTTCCTTTAAGTTGAGATGCTTGCAACTGTTGTGGCTCAATTTCAAATGAATTGCAGGAGGCTTTGCAATATGCAACTCAAGTGCTACTTAGTTTAATGAGGGTTTCAAGAAACTAAAATTGTATTCAAGTTTCACAACAGACCATTTACGCTCGTGCTTTGTTGAACTGAAAACCACAGCAGCCCTTTGCAGGCAAGAGTTGACACCACTATGATGGTGTGTTTCATGTGTTCATTCAACTCACACAGTGTGAGCTTTGGGTAAAAAGAAGAGGTTTATAAAAATTAGCCCCCCCCCCCCCAAAAAAAAAAAAAAAACAGCCATTAGCCAAACTGGCTGTAAAGAGATTGAGATATAGATCATAAAAATTACTGATCAATACACTCAAACACAAATTACTACAAAAAAACTTTGCTAAAATAATACAGTGATGTGCTCTGATATGGATGTGGTAGGAGTGATGGCAGTGAGGCAGTGTGATCCGGGGGCAATTACCTCCAATCCAACGTGTTTAGCGACTCTCAATTTGGATGGCAGCTCTTTCACCTCCCTCCTCATCACAATCTTCTTCGTCCTCTCATGCCATTCTCCCAGCTCTCCTGAAAATCTTGAAGGTCCTTCATCGTCATGCCCAAAACACCTCTGCCCATGCCACAGTACAGCCCGCCTCACTGGGGCAGCAGCAGCAGAGCACTGTGCTACATGCGTCTGAGGGTGGGCTGGTTTAGATGGATATTTGAGTGGTGGCAGTAAAGCAGAACCATGCTGCTGTTGCTGGCACAGCTGGAGGTTGGGGTGACTCTCTGAGTCCAAAGAGCACCGTCGCCTGGTTTTCTGTGTGGGTTTCTGGGTGCTCTGAGCCTGTTTGCTGTCCTGTGATGGCTGAGGACACTGCTGGGGTGCTGCATCATGGATTTTTCCCATAAGGAGAACTTCATGGAGTTTGCCCTGCTTTTGTCTCCTCTTGTACTGGGCTTGCAGGTGCCTCCTCTTCTCCTTGTGACTCATAAGCTTTTCCCTGAGTCGTTTCTGCTTCTTCAATTGCTGCCGGTACCATGCAGAAACACCATCACCACCATCATCCTGACCAGCCTTGCTCTGGCAGAGAGAGTCCTCATCATCCTCATCAGCCCAACACTGGCAGGGAGAAACACACTGCACATTACAATTGCAATACTTTATTAAGGTCACGGATAATTACTGAACCAACCTGGCTGATGGACAATTTTTTTAGCTTTGTTTAATCAGACAGTTTTCTTTTGAAAGAAAAGGCAGAAAAGAACAAAGGTTTATTGTTAAAGTGTCATGAATGTATAGAGATTATCTCCTGTAGTCAAATTTGCATCTTTTAAATCTAGAAATATTTTCTTAAGAAATATTAAGACATTTTCTACACCTAGGAGACTAGTTCTTTAGGCTTTGTGTCTCTGTGAGGCTTGCATTCTTCAAGAAGGACGCTGTGACAAGAGATACCTTGTTATGCCCATTTCCAGATTATACAGGACTTTAAACAGGGGTTTTCCATCATTATGAAACTGAGGGTGCAACACACGTTACGAGTTTCGGCTACAAAAAGGCTCCCAAAATATCAGATATCCACAGGTTTCACATGATACAAAGACCTAACCTGGACTGAACCTGCTTGTGCTTTTATACACACATAAGAAGAGCAGCAAACAAGCAAACGAGATGAATATGTGGTTGAAATGCAGATGTAACAGTCAGAGCTGGAGAAAATGTTTACTACAATCTGGCTCCTGAATTGAAACGGGAAAGAAAACAATTATTTGCACAAACTCAACAAGCAGCTCCTCTGTCTCCGTGTTCAGCTGCACATGCAGCGTAATGCAAGCACACCTCTTCACCTTCTTTTCTCTCTCCCATTGGCTGTTACCTGAATCACTTGTTCAGTTACATCTCGCACTACAGGACTCAAGAATGTTTGAGTTATGGAGGGCCTTCTGAATTCGACTGGAAGTCTAAGACTGACTCATTTCCCCTTGTACATGGTCAGATAATCCCAGCATCAATCACTTCCAACCTGGAAAATCCATTCAGATTGCAAAAATTGGATGGAAAATGCAAATTGGGGTTAAAATCAGGCTAAAAGTCATGTAATGTAGGTCAGCGTAAGGCTTGTCTATGCATTTCTGGACAAAGATCCAAAGCGGATGAGTCCATTTAAAGCAGAGTAGTGAGATCTTCTTAGATGATTTGAAATGGTTCCCAACTGACGTGGACATTATGGAATAAATAACACGTTACTGGACAATTTTTGATACAAAAATGTGTTAAGATTTTTAAACAGCTGATTTGTTGGATTATCTTTGAGAGAGCAGAGAAAAGGCCAGGGCAGGGGCGACTCCAGGACCTGTGTTGGGAAACACTGACATACTGTAGGTCTTACTGGCGAAACCTGCTTAAATAAATGAATCTTCATTAGGAGAAAATCATCCATGCTGAGATTTGCTGGCACTAATATTTGGGCATAATTAAAGGAGAAAGTGCAGATAATTCTTGATTGATTTACAGCTCAAGCATCTGAAAGAGCTTTGACAGCAGCTATTGATCCAGCAGGGGCTGCATTGTCCAGGCTAATAATTGGGTGTAATGAACACCTTTCAGTGAGTCGCCCTGACCTTGAGCTGAGAGAGAGAAAGAGGAGTAAAAGGCTCTATTAATGCAATCAGTTTAGAGAGAGAGGGAAGGTGAGGAGGAGAAAGAGAAAGAAACAAAAGAGAGTCTGCTTTAAAGCAAGAGAGTGGCAGACTGAGCTAAAGGAAAAAAAAGGTAGCAATCCACAGAGAGCGAGAAAGACAGAGCGAGAGAGAGAGACCAAGGGAGGAGGGAAGGAGAGAGCAAGCGTGGGAGCGTGAGAGCGAGCGAGCGAGAGAGAGAGAGATATTCAGATATCTGCCAGGTGTCAAGTTCTCACTTTCAAACCACTGGCCCCTCTGCACCATTTATAGCAAATTATGGGGTACTCAAGCCTCATGTGGTCAAGTGGAAGACTTCTTTCCTTCTCTCTCTCTCTCTCTCTCTCTCACTCACCTCCTCCCTCTCCTCCTCCTCCGCTCTCTTTCTCTCTAACTCACCTCATCCCTCTCTGCTCCCTCGCTCTCTTTCTTGGAGAGTAAACTCAGAGGAGACTGGGGCTCCTCCTTGACCTCTTGACCTCGACTCTTCCCCGCCAGCACTCGCTCTGGCATAGTCCTGGCACACACTCCAGCCCTGGCACTCGCCTGCTGCCTAGCAGCGCCGGGCATCCCCGTGGCAACGGCCCTGGCAACAGGCCGGACCTGCACGGCAGGAGTAGGCGTGGGACGGGCTGCGTTAATGAAGGAGCTGTTTTGAGCCAAAACTGGAGGATTCTTCAGAGCTCGGCTGCACTTAGGAGAAATCTGGACCTGCTAGAAAGAGACAGAGCAAAAACAAATGGAAAAAAAACTGATGTTATTAATTTTTTTAAAACACACACATTGAGAGTTTTGATAATTATATTATATTTTATATATATATATATATATATATATATATATATATATATATATATATATATATATATATATACATACATACATACACACACACACACACACACACACACACACACACACACACACACACACACACACTGTTGTCGGATCAAAATCTTGTATCTCCAAAATGGTAACTTCACAGGAGAAGGAAAAAACATACTTTACTTTTAATGTAAGTCAATGGAACCAGAATTTTTTCCAAGTCATTTTGGGTCGTTTCTGTTGGTCCATTCATCATGAAATTTACACACAAGGACCACGGATACCTTAAAATTAAGTCCAAAACTGAAAAACGACAAAAAAGGAGATACAAGGTTGCGCTTTACAACACTGCATTCCACGCTTTGCATTGCGCTTGGTGATGTAAGGCTTGGATGCAGCTGCTCGGCCATGGAAACCCATTCCATGAAGCTCTCTACGCTGTTCTAGAGCTGATCTGAAGGCCACATGAAGTTTGGAGGTCTGTAGTGATTGACTCTGCAGAAAGTTGCCGACCTCTGCGGCCTTGAAAGTGACAGGAACACATGAATTCAATTATTTGGATGGGTGAGTAAATACTTTTGGCAATGTAGTGTGTACAGCATACAGTGAGTTTGTATATATTTAACTTAGCAATATCTCAATTAATACTGTGGGTTAAAATAGATCATAATCATTGTAAATATTTAACATCTTAATACTTGTTTATCATTTTTTTTTACTGTGAGACTGCGGCAATTAATTCTGTATAACAGTCCATAAATATGGGCAGTCATGGGCTCGAGGTTAGGGCACTGGCCCTGTGACCGGAAGGTCGCTGGTTAGATCCCCCGCACCAACAGTCCATGACTGAGGTGTCCTTGAGCAAGACACCTAACCCCCAACTGCCCCCTGTGCGCTGTGGATAGGGCTGCCCACCGCTCTGGGCAAGTGTGCTCACTGCCCCCTAATGTGGGTGTGTATTCACTAGTGTGTATGTGGTTTTTCACTTCACGGATGGGTTAAATGAGGAGGTGGAATTTCCCCCTTTCTGAAAATGTGCTTTCTGTTTGATTAATGGCCACAACATGTCACGTACACAGAGCTGACCACTACTAGAGTGAGATGGAGGTAAAAAGGGGTTTTTAATGGACTTTTGCAGTGTTTACTGCCACTAACTTCAGATTTGGAGCTGCTGCCGTTGTACCAGTAAATGACGACACAGGCAAAGCAGGAAAAAACACATGAATTCATGAAATTTCATCACCACTAAACGGACCTGTAACTGATCTAGGGCCACATTTGAACTGGGCTGAGGAGCAGGAGGAGCCGGAGCTGGATGCAAATACCGCAATGTTTCAACATCCCTGTTTCGTTAAATTACTAAATACTAAACAGAGTAAATACACATGGCCACAATTAACAATTGTAAAAATGAGGAAAAAAAAAAAAAAAAAGTTTTCATGTTCAAATGAAATTTCTGACCATTCTGGGTCTGATGACAGCACAGCATAGCGGAGCAGCTTGGCCATGAGGGCTGCTTTGCGATTCACTGCTCAGAGAACGCAGGCAGACAGGAGGAGGGGCTTGCACGGAGCTTGCACACGACTGGCTTTTCTGTGGTTTTGGGAAGAGAGCAGGCAGAGGTTCTGGAGGAGACAACAGCAGGTTTTGATTTGGAAGGAAACGCTGGTTACCACACCGCCGGGGGACGGACAGCACCTTAGAAAAGAAATATCAGAATCAGAATAACTTTATTGGGCAAATTAAATTAAGTCTGTTTCAGTGGAAAAGATGCACACATAAACTGACAAAGCAATGCAAAGTGAGATCATGCAAATAAAAGCCAATGCACTGAGTGCGGACAATAAATATACAGGATATGTTTATGAGAGCAAAGTTTTTTATGTTTATGAGAGCAAAGAAAATTTTGCGATATATAAACACAAAAGGATTAATAAGCTTGCCAGCACAAACAAACCTCAGTGTTTATATTATAATCCTTGTTTTTTTCCATGTATTTAACAATAAAGAAAACAAAATAAGTAATCACAGCATAAAAACTGGAACTTCACCTTTGATTCATGAGCAATAGTGAAAATGTCTAATTATTTTAAATATGATACAATGACAACTGTATATTCAAATATCCTAATTCCGGGGCACTGAGTGAACCTACAAATGCTTTTGACCCCAGAATCTCAACCACTAGAGGGCACTGCAGCCTATAGCGTAGTCCACTTGAACTTGTGTGAACCACTAAACACAGACTAACCTTGATCAGTCATGCAAACTGTTCACAAATGGCAACACACACACACACACACACACACACACACACACACACATCACCGCTGCCCGAACAAAACCTTACACCTCCAAAAACGTAACTTGACAGGAAAAAAAAAAAAAAAAAAAAGTATTTTCTGACCATTTCTGTTCATCATGACATTCATCAAGGGCAAGAGGCCTCAAATTATGTCAGGAAGAAAAGAAAAACGACAAAAAAGGAGATAAACAGAGTGTTGTGAAGAAAACGTCTGACATTACTGGAAGTTTTAGGCACCTAAGCAAACTGTTTAAAATCATTTATCTTGGCAGTAAATGTGTTTCTGCGTGTAAATATATGTCACTGGAATAAATGTAAACAAACATTCATGCAGTAAAGCGGGATTAAAACAGAAGTTGATCCTGTGAGCTGGTTAGATTAAAGTTCGGTTCCAGATTTCTCCTGGATGCCCCACCAGCCATGTGTTTGTTAAATAAAAGCGCTCCTGTTTCAACAAAAAGAAAGATAACTCTAAATAAAACTACACTTCCTTGAGAAGAGGTTTGGAAATGGTTACCCCTGCACGCTGAAATACATCAAATTTAATGTGCAAATTAAACACTTACAGAAATGGTGGTCCAACTTTTGCATAAAGGAGTGTGTATTCAGGTCCAGGTAATTTATCGTTGCATCTCATTTCACAAACTATCCCATCAGTGAGGTCAGTACTCTGATATAGCACTGACAGTCATAAACATGCATCCACACAAATGATCAGTTACAGGAGCTTCAGTGAAGGCTGAGCAGTTACAGCTGGACGGTGTGTAGTCTTCACCGGTATTCCTACCACAACGATATTGATTTTTAATTGTAAGCAACATTGACAGATAACAAAAATTAACTGCAAGGTATGTTATTTGCTGGATGCTTCAGATTGTTCCTAAAGATATTTGGCTCATTTCACCAAGTTCAAAACACATTTCAGACTTTTAACCGACCTGGACTCAAGACTAAAATCCCTTTGCTTTGAATGACCCCATACCTTAATTATGTCTGTTAATTATGAAAATGCATCATTCCATTTTGTCAATAACAAAACAATCATTACACATCCATAAAGTTTAAATGATGATTTTGTATATATTTAACTTATTAATATCTTATTAAATGCTGTGGGTTTAAACAGATCATAACATAATTGTTGTAAATATTTAACTTCTAAATACTTGTATATTATTTTTTGAACGGTCCACATGCAAAACACAAATAAGCAGCAAGTTTCCTTTCTGGACCTGTCTGGTTAACTTCCCATATTACTGTAGTCGGAACAAAACCTTGTAATGCTAACTTTACACGAGATTTGCTTTTAATGCAAGCCAATGGAACCAAAATGTTTTCTAAGTAATTTTGGGTCATTTCTTTTGGTCCATTCATCATGACACACTGTTCATATGTGCAATAATAACAATTGTGTGTGCAATAACTCAGAGGGACACTAACTTAATTTAAATAATTGTAACTGCTTTATACCTGATGTTTCATATTACTATCACAATCACTGCCACCTTACTATACTCATAAGTACTTAAATCTGGTGTACATACTGTAAATTCTCTATATTGTCTTAAATTATTAGTAAAGTGTTTATTTTTACATAAGCGGCTGCAACTGTAACAACTGCAATTTCCCCCTGGGATCAATAAAGGAATTTGAATCTTGAATCTTGAATGATGTTTTAACACAATGTAAAGAGCAAAAGGCTTTTTAAAATAATGTCAAAAACTGAAAAACAACAAAAATGGAGATATGAGGTTTTGTTCTGACAGCGCCGATATACACAGACACAACCGTTTCAGATAAACTAGGACCACAGAGTTAAGGGGGAAAATATTTTAATAATATTGATATATAATTATATTCAACAATATCCATTTTAATTTGAAATAAGGGAGCTGGCAGAAAGAGATTAAAAGGCCCATAACGTTTTGAAAGTAGAGTCTGGTGTCGTATGTAAGTGCTGTTTAAATTTCATTAGGTCTGCAGTCCATACATGGAAACTAATCTTCGAAAACACCATGTTTTGAATTGTTTTTACAGTTTAACATACATACATCTCTTTTACATCTATCTCTACCACTGATTGTGTGGAGCCAGCATCCATACCTGTCCTTTCATTTCATTTGCATGAGTGAGGGAAGCACTGTAAACACCACAATCAATCTGCTAAAGCATCAGCAGCAATCAGCTTGCGTGGCCGGAACCGACTGTTGTATAAAGGCTTGTATAGGTTTTAGACAGTAACATGGAAGCGACGAGGAGTGGGATTACTAAAAAATGAGTGACCTAAAAACAGTCGGAACAGTCGGAGGGAAGTAATTAGTCCTTTGTAATGAATTACTTGTATTGACTTGTAATACTGAGGAGCAGCCCCCGTATGTAGTAGACAGACAGACAGACAGACAGACAGACAGACAGACACACACACACACACACACAGATAAAGACAGGCACCGTTACCTTCTCCTGCAGAGCAGAGTGAGTGGTGCTGCTGGACGCTGCCAGTAGGGATGTTACTCCTGGGACAAACTGGGATGCGGGGCGTGTTTTTGTTGGACTGGGTAAGCCCAGGCTTCTCTGCAGAGAGCAGTGGGGCCTCCCCTGGTCCCCTGAACATTCGGGATGCCGAGCAGCAACCCCCTTGGAGACAGGGCCATGGAGCACTGGACTACTGTCCAGCTCTGAAGTGGGGTGCTGCTGATGGAACATATGCTGTCCTGCGAATCCTGGGGAAGAGGACAAGAGATAGGGAAAAAAAAACAGGAAGTGAACATATTGCAGCGTTTCTGCTGATCTAATGTGACAACTCTACTTCTGTTAGCTCCTCAGGAGCTGAGAGAGAGAGAGAGAGAGAGAGAGAGAGAGAGAGAGAGAGAGAGAGAGAGAGAGAGAGAGAGAATGAAGGATAGAGCAAAGGATGAAAAGGAAGATGCAGAAAAAGATAAAAGAAAACGACAGAATAGAGGGACTTTTGAAAGAATCAAAAACATAGGGGACAGAGAAATGATAGAAAACTAAAGAAACAAGGAAACAAAGAAAGCCATGGATAAAAGAAAAATATAAAAAAGAAAAAAGGAAATTTACGAGGGAAAAAGAAAAAAGTAAGGAAAAGAGAAAAAATGAAAGAGAAATTAAAGAAAATCAAAGAAAAAAACGAAAGAGAAAGAAGGACAAAGAAAAATGGAAAACAAAGAAATAATAAAGAGTAGGAACAAGATAGAGTTAAGGAGAAAGAAAGACAGCAAGAGGAATAAAGAGGAAGAAAGGTTGATGGCACATATATAGAGATAGAAAGATGAGAGAGCAAGAGGTGTACAAAGGAAGACAGCAGAAATAGAAAAACTGCTTTTTATAAATCAGAACAAAATGTTTTTTTCTTGTGTTTTCTTTTCCTAAAGTGAATTTAAAGCAGGGAAAGTGTTTATTCAGCCAGTTCCGCAAGTATCAGTTTCTCAGTATCAGCGGCTCGACCGTCTAAACGCATCCCTAAAGGACGGAGCCTCGGGTGACCACCAGGCAGCAGATGGCCAGGACGCTTACAGGAAACAGAACAGCATGTCGATCTGCTCTCATACCCCTCACACTACAGACACCCCCCCCACCACAGAAACACCCCCTTCAAACTACAGACACACACCCCTACACACAGATTAGTCACACCCCTCACACTACAGACACCCCCACACACAGATTACAGACACACCCCTCACACTACAGACATCCCCAACACACAGATTACAGACACACCCCTCACACTACAGACATCCCCAACACACAGATTACAGACACACTCACTTCATAATACAGACACACACACCCTTATACTACAGACACTCCCTCACACTACAGACATCCCCACACACAGATTACAGACACACCCCTCACACTACAGACCCCCCCCCCCCCGCCACAGACACACCCCCTTCAAACTACAGACACACACCCCTACACACAGATTACAGACACACCCCTACACACAGATTAGTCACACCCCTCACACTACAGACACCCCCACACACAGATTACAGACACACCCCTCACACTACAGACATCCCCAACACACAGATTACAGACACACCCCTCACACTACAGACATCCCCAACACACAGATTACAGACACACTCACTTCATAATACAGACACACACACCCTTATACTACAGACACTCCCTCACACTACAGACATCCCCACACACAGATTACAGACACACCCCTCACACTACAGACACCCCCCCCCCGCCACAGACACACCCCCTTCAAACTACAGACACACACCCCTACACACAGATTACAGACACACCCCTACACACAGATTAGTCACACCCCTCACACTACAGACACCCCCACACACAGATTACAGACACACCCCTCACACTACAGACATCCCCAACACACAGATTACAGACACACTCACTTCATAATACAGACACACACACCCTTATACTACAGACACTCCCTCACACTACAGACAGACACCCCTCACACTGGACAACCCCTCAAACTACAGACACACCCATTTACATTACAGACACAAACCCCTTCACACTACAGACACCCCCTCACACACAGATTACAGACACACCCACCTCATAATACAGACACACACCTCCTCATAATACAGACACTCTCTCACACTACAGACACACACACCCTCGTACTATAGACACCCCCCTCACATACACACAGATTACAGACACGCACCGCTCACACTGGACACCCCTCATACTACAGGCACACACTATAGACACACCCCTTCATATTTCAGACACATACCCCCCCACTACAGACAGAACCCCCCGGCCCCATTTCACTACACACTCCCCCACACACTACAGACACCCCCCCCCACTACAGACACAATCTCACACTACACAAACACTCCCCTACGACTACAGAAACACCCTCCTCAGATTATCGAAATGTTAACCTCCCACTACAGACACACACCCCTCACAATTCAAACCCCCCCTAACACTACAAAACCACCCCCTAACACTACAGGAGCAGGGCAATGTTAGCACTGTGAACATCAATGTGGGCTCAGTACGTGTGTAGTCTCACTGTGGCCGGAGGCCATTACTGATCCCTTGTATAATCATGACTGTAGAAGCATTTTTATTCATTATTATATGCATTTCATACGGCGTGTTTTTCACTAAATGCACATATTCATCAAAACAGAAAGAGAGCAAGCAGATGTTATTTAAACTCTTTACTGTGAATTGGTGTTTCATCACCTGCCAAATGGCTTCTACTTCTACGATATTTCAAGTCAAACATTTTTCCAAATTCATGATAACGCCCAGACCCAGACATGCTCAATTCCACTCCTAAATGAAGGTTTTGTACTTTACTAGAGCAGCACCATCCAGAACACTTAATGTGAAGCATTTTGGTTTTGAAAAATCCCACATTATGGATTTAATGGCCATGCATTGTGTGAGTGTATTTGTACTGTAATGTGTATGTAATGAACTGTATGATGATTACTTTTGCATTTTTTTATTATTAATGCTTGCCATGTAGTCTCGCCCCTCCGATGAGACTACATTCACTGGCTCTGTCTACTCATACCTCCATGTGATTTCAGGATTCAGGATTTGGTTTAGTTTTTACAAAGCCTCTACTGGAAGCCCTAGCACTAAGCCATATTTTCTGTTTATTATTTTACTTTGTTTTGACCCCCGTTTCGCCTTTTTGGATTTTGACTATGGATATGGCTCTTTTGTTGCCTGCTTGTGTTTTGACAACTGTGTGTCGTGACTCTGAGTGTCAGGCTGCCCCAAACAAAGCCACTTTGCACTTGCAACACACGTACATGCCTCTGACGTTACAGAAGATTTAAGAAGGTCTAAAGTGGTCATAGTACTGTCACTGTGAAGGCCTGCCACAGACTTGGTGGTTCACATGTGAGCCTCACATGGCGAGGCAGCTCACTCACTGGAGAAGTCCTGGGGCCTTCTTCAGTCTGCCTTTAGCCTAGTGGCACAGAGAGGAGGTGGCAAGGAATTTTTTCCCTTAAGCAATACACACACACACAAATCTCACACCAGTCCAGTAAGCGAGACAGTGCAGAGTTCCAAGGCTCCATCCAGTGCTACAGAGAGCACTGGTTGATCAACGCCTGCCCTCAAGGCTCCACCCAGTGCTTCCTAAGCTGCTGCTCCTCCTCTATTATTGGTCCGCTCTCCTGATCCAATGCCCCCTTCCTAAGCTGCTCCTGCTCCTCCTGTGCTGGTTCCCTGTCTTGATCCAATGCCCACTTCCTAAGCTGCTGCTGCTGCTCCTCCATCGCTGGTTCTCTATGTAGCTCTAGGTTTGGCTCCCTATCCTGATCTGGAGCAAGCTTCCCAAGCTGCTGTGCTGGTTCCTCATGCAGCTCCTATGGCAGCTCCCCGTCTTGATCCACGAAGCCCTGTCCTAATCAGGGGAGTCCAAAGCCAGGACTCATTACCCCCTTTATAACCCCTTTCATTTGGTGTACTCTCTGTGTTGGATATCGGAGTATTAAGCTGTCTGTGTGTTATTCTCCTGTGTTTTGACCCCTGCATTACCTTTCCAAATTTGACTATGCCTAAATTTTAAAATGCCACTTACGTTGCCTATTTGTGTTTTGACCCATGCCTGTCATGATTATGAGTGTTGGACTGCCCAATGAAGCCATTTTGCACTTGGATAACTTAGATATTACTATACTAGACCTTAGATGTTTTATCGGGATATTAATGATGCCTTAGCTTCTGCACAAACTAGTATTAACTCCAGAGGAGTCCAAATGTTCAAATAAAAATGAGACCTTTTCTGCTCCAGCATGGGCACAGAATACATTTGCAATGGCGGCATGCTTTACACCACTCCTCTCGATGTTCGGCATTGTGCATTTTGATCATAGGCTTGAGTGCAGCTGCTCGGCCAATCACACTCATTTTATGAAGTTCTTGATGAACAGATCTCTTGCTGATGTTGCTTCCAGAGGCAATTTGGAACTCTTTAGTGAGTGATCCTACAGAGAACTGGTACCGTGTGATTCAGCACTCGGTGGTCCCACTCAATAAGTTTACGTGGTATACCACTTCGCTGCTGAGCTGTTGCTGCTCCTAGACATTTCCATTTCACACTAATAGCTCTTACAGTTGTCTGGGGCAGATCTAACAGGACATAAATTTTACAAACTGACCTGTGGCAGGGGTGGCTTCTTATGACAGTGCCACGTTTAAAGTCACTGAGCTCATCAGCAGGACCCACACTACTGTCAGTGTGTCTATTGAGACTGCAAGGCTATGCATTTAATTTTTTCCACCTGTTAGCAATGGGTGTGGTTGAAATACCTGAACTCAATAATTAGGTGTCCACATACTTTGTGACAATAACAAATCATGGGCAGGTGGAGTTTAAGAAAACCCTGAATGTTACTCCAAACAGTAAAAGTTACAGGTTCCAGTTATGTGATTATATTTATGTTTAGTGTTAATTTACTGCCCCGTTTCAAAAGGTCAGAGGTAAATACAGGAAACAAAAAAAGATCAAATGGGAAGAAAAAGAAAGAAGAAAACACAAAATTCTGTGCTTCTGTAAATAATCAGTAAAAATGAATGACAAACAAAATGCCAAGTGGGCAAAAATTCATTGAATATTATTAGAATAATTCTGTGAAAAAACGATTATCAAACTTAAATGTCCGTCCATAGTATTAACCCTTTGAACCCGATATGATAATGAAGATTAAATATGAATAAAAAGGGATCAATAAATACGTATTAGTCACTAATTCCTATAAATTATTTAAGATAATTATGTAGTTATGAAAGCAAAAGGGGCCTTAAGGGGTTTAACCCTTTCAAGAGTATAGTCACATGGTCAGACGTAAACCCAAAACTGATGAGATCCGAAGTTTTTTGCAATCTCACAAAGAAGATAACTGCAGAAATGTTTTGTACAAGTGTAAAAGGAACAGTTATTAGCAGTTAGTGTGTGTGAGTTCTGAAAAATATTGATTCTAGTCTCACCTGTGAGGATTCCTGCTTGATTGGTCTGCACATGAAGAAGCCTGGATGAGTCTCCTACATCCTAACCAGAACACCAGAAGCCCACACACACACACACACACACGTCTGTTTAAAAGTCAGGACACACATATATTCCACATGTATTATATATGTAAGAATCGACATGCAGTAATAAAATGTCTCATATGATTTATAAATATTGTTGCTGTTCAAAGAAAAACAGCAACAAAATAGCATCTTTACATATTTTATTCCAAGTGATTCTGGAGCTTTTCTATTGGTTCATTCATCATGAAACTTTCACACAATGTACATGACTCTTACGGTACTAAAATGATGTAGAAAAATCAAAATCAACAAAAAAGAGAAAAACTTTATTTGCGCTGCGATGATATGCAAGTACTTTTATGTAACAACTATTTTCTAAGCCTAAACCTACACCTAAATTAAACCTCAGTAACCAAAGGGAATTAAAATACAGAGATCACTCTTTTGTTTGCAGTCAAGACAACAATTTAGTACAAGTGATCACACTTTTAATAAATAAGAGTACATTTATTAATTAAGGTTGTCCACCACAATTATTTCTTTGTAAGTGCACAAACACTACATAAGCAATATATGATTCATGGATATGTACTTGATGCACCTGATGCTCTTTTATGACATTTAAGAATAAAGATTAATTACATTAAAATAAAGATTTTTACATTATTTTAGACTTCAATAAACTGCCCAGTTCTGAGTGAGTGAGTCACACTAATCATCACATTAATAAAATACTTAATAGTTTCTCAATAGTGCTAGTTATCATTTCTATTATAAGTAAATGACTACCCGAGATATCACTTAAGCATTTGGTAATGATTTTGACCAAGTTAATAAAATCTAAAATGTCAGGCGTATTTCTATGATTACTTAATGATTAACTGCTACATTACTTAACCATTTAGTAATGCTTATTACTGTTCTAAGCACCGTTAATAGATGTACTCGATCTGTGAAGTGTTACTGTACAAGTGATTCATTTTCAATGTCATAAAAAGACAATTACACGAAAACCTCTAACACGATATCAAATCTATCAGAAGTCAATCCATCCAATCTTAAAACATACAAGCTATAGACGTGACCTAACAGCTGTTCCCAAAACTGTCCCCATCAGATAAACAGCACTTAAAGCTTTCATCTTCGAGAGAGAGGAGAAAATCAAGCTGCTTCAGCACTATGGGTCTGAAAGGACGTGTAGCCGTCAAGAGGAACCTCGCTGAGAAACGTAAACAGACGATAAAGCCACACTAAAACAGTGAAACTGGAAATGTGGAGTAAGGATTACACCTAGATTAGTCATTGGGATTATTTGGATTGAGAGAAGCAGAAAATGCAACCAACTTCCTACACTGAACTTTGAAGGTGTGGAAAAACATCCCTGCAAGTCTCCCAAATAGAAGGGAAGCTTTAAAAGGCAAAAGGATGAACACAATTAATGCTGAAGCTTTTGAGGTTTTTTCTTTCTAAACACTAAAATTGGCCATTGTGACTAGAAATGAAACATCTCTGTCTTTTGCATAGCACTGTATAAAGCACACACACACACACACCCCAAATGTGACGGCTTTTAACACACGTTCACACACGGCTCTTTTTATATTTAGCAACACTAAAATTATGGGATTTTTTTAATCATAAAAAAATGTGAGTGACTCTGCGATTCGATCAATAAACTCAAGACAACGCCTCAATTAGTCTACGTATCACTCTAGTATGCAAACATTTTTCTTAAATCATGTGACTTATGACTGATTTGTGAGCTTAACCTTGCTGAAGGCTCTCGAGCTCCAAAATGGCGCATCGCTCATGACGTCCTCGAGCAATCCCATCAAGCCCTTCACACAGAGAATACGATAACAACCCTCTAATCCTTTCGAACGAGAACGAAACCTCTCTAATTTCACCTTTATCCTCTTAAATATCCATCTCGGTTAACAAATTAACCTTTTTTTTCACCGTAGCACACTTGCACAAATTGGGCCGCTTCCAGCTTCCTACCTGCTGTTAATTACCCCGATGCTATCGGCGCTAATCTACATTCTTCAACAGAATTGATTTCTTTTTTCCCCCTCTCCTCCTCCTCCTCAGCTTTGGTGTGAATGAGCCTCGATCCGAACGAGTCTCGCTTCCAAACAGAAAGTTAATCAGTGGCTCTACGCAGCAGACTGTGGAGGGGAAATAGCAGGCCATTGTGCACTTAATCAGCTCCGCACTCAAAAGGTCAGTTCCTGCCACCCAGTAGGATTTAATTAAAAAGAGCCGCACAATGGCCAGGGCAGCTTGTATGAATTTGATAACCGTGCATGCCCCCCTTCAATAGCTAATCCTGCATTTAGAGGCGAAGAGAGCGTATGCAAGGGCATCAGCGAGTGTCTGAGTGTGTGTATATATGTGTGACATGGAAAAGAAAGCAGGCCAATAAAAAAAAAAAAGAAAGAGGTAGCGAGAAGCCCGAGAAGGAGAAAGGGAGCGTGGAGCAATATGAGGAACAGTACAGAGCTCTCCAGGGCTGGGGCCAGGTGTGGATTGCACTGCATTCAATAACGCAGGCAATTAAGAGAACAATAGGAGGATGTTTCATTAGAGCTGTTGTCTCGCGCTCTCAGTGCAGGGACCGGCACAGGCAGAAAGGAGCCGACAGCAACTGAGAGAGACAATAGGGTGGATATGGAGCCAAAGCCAAAAGGCAAAACCTCCGAATGCTAATATTCCCCCTCACACTGTATGGAGCGAACGGCCGTCAAACTGGCAGCAAAGAAAAGTAAAGTCGTTTGAAACGTAGCTGGAGAACGTCCAGAAACGACGATCTGATCTCCAATCAGCCGAACTCAATTTCACATGTCATTCATCACTTCAGATCCACATCCTATATTTTTCTTTTCGTTTATTTTTGCCCCCTGAAGCCCGCTTACTACATTTGCATGGTTTGATGTACCACCACAGTCATAATTCACTTCTACATGAACGTTTTCCAACCTTACTTTATCCTTAGAATTAAACAGGCTGTTTTCCTTACTGTGCCTTTAAGACTAACTTATCGTCGCTGTTCAAAGAATGTATCCCTAAAATCTTAACTTTACAGGAGAGAGCAAAGACCTTCTACTCTTCCAGTGAAAATTCATGGAAAACGATTTAATTCCAAGTTTCTGGAGCATTTCTACTGGTCAATTCATCGTTAAATTTTCACCTATTGAAAGGACAGCTGTGTTGAAATTATGTAAAATTAAAAATTGGCAAGACTGGAGATACATGTTTTTCTTTAGACGGCGGCGATATGTAAATGAACTACGATCTGATTCTGAACGCAGTCCATGCTGAAACACTTCAGTGTGAATGGGCGGGGCTAAACAGCTGCAGGTCAAATGCTGAAAAGACTGCAGTGAACAGTCAAAGGTTCTTCTTCTCATTCAGCAGTTCATAGTTGCTTAACAACGATACCATACGCTAAATAAACTATATTTCTTGGCAGAAATACTTATGTCAGCGATTATTCATAACAACAAATCATTTTCTTGAATATTATGTATTTTAGCATATTTTATGTTGTTCACCATGTCAGAAAAGCAATAAGCCATGTTACGGCGATTTCATCACAAGAAAGTGGCTTTTAGGCACAAAGAATACCCTTCTGTGATAAAACCGCAGTAAAGCAGGGCCTCGAGTGGCTTATCACTTTTATAAAATGGTGGCCAACATAAAATATGATAAAATACACAATATTCTACAAAATGATGTGTTATGAATAATCGCTGACAAAGTACAACCCCACTTCCAGTGAAGTTGGGACGTTGTGTAAAACAAATAAAAACAGAATACGATGATTTGCAAATCCTTTTCAACCTATATTCAATTGAATACACTACAAAGACAAGATATTTAATATTGAAACGGATAAACTTTGTTTTTGGCAAATATTCACTCATTTTGAATTTGATGCCTGCAACACATTCCAAAGAAGTTGGGACATTGTCATGTTTACCACTGTGTTACATCACCTTTTCTTTTAACACTCAATAAGCGTTTGGGAACTGAGGACACGAATTGTTGAAGCTTTGAAGGTGGAATTCTTTCCCATTCTTGCTTGATGTACAGCTTCAGCTGCTCAGCAGTCCGGGGTCTCCATTGTCGTATTTTGAGCTTCATAATGCGCCACACATTTTCAATGGGAGACCGGTCTGGACTGCAGGCAGGCCAGTCTAGTACCCGCACTCTTTTACTACAAAGCCACACTGTTGTAACACGTGCAGAATGTGGCTTGGCATCGTCTTGCTGAAATAAGCAGGACGTCCCTGAAAAAGACGCTGCTTGGATGGCAGCAGATGTTGCTCCAAAACCTGTAGGTACCTTTCAGCATTAATGGGACCTTCACAGATGTGCAGGTTACCCCTGCCATGGGCACTAACAGCCCCCCACACCATCAGAGATGCTGGCTTTTGAACTTTGCGCTGAAAACAATCCGGACAGTCCTTTTCCTCTTTGGCCCAGAGGACACAACGTCCATGATTTCCAAAAACAGTGTGAAATGTGGACGCGTCAGACCACAGGACACTTTTCCACTCTGCGTCAGTCCCGGCGGCGTTTCTGGGTGGTGTTGATATGTGGCTTCGCTTCGCATGGCAGGGTTTAACTTGCACTTGTAGATGGAGTTCACTGACAGTGGTTTTCTGAAGTGTTCCTGAGCCCATGTGGGAATATCCGTTACAGAATGATGTGGGTTTTTAATGCAGTGCCACCTGAGGGATCGAAGGTCACGGGCATTCAGTATTGGTTTTGTGGTTGATTTCTCCAGATTTCTTTTGATAATATTATGGACTGTAGATGATGAAATCCCCAAATTCCTTGCAATTGCACATGGAGAAACGTTGTTCTTAAACTGTTGGACTATCATGCAGTTGTTCACAAAGCGCCCGATTAGTGGGACTGATTACTATCTATTGACCAAGTTTCATGTCTGTACGGTTTGGTCTGCACGATTCGTTTTAGGGCAGAATAAATAAGAAAAATCCTAACAATTACAACAGGGCTCCAGCACATTACTCACGTTAAGTAGTTGCACTACTCTTATTCATTTCGCTTGTTCCACTTTGAAGACCAGAAAAACAAAACACAGTGTTATTATGTGTATGACGATGATGCATTCAAGTGTCATGATATGTTTCTGACGTGTTTGTCCAAGCATAATTAAGCATAAGAGACATAAAAGGAACACATTATCAGTAACATTTCTTAGTCTACATCTGAATGGAAGTGTTGTTTAGTACAGCACAAGCAATTCTCTCCTTCCCACAAGGAGCTCACCTTCAAGCGTTGTGGTTTTGCAGAATTAAAAACCAGTGGGCAAGGCAGCGATCCATGGCAAAGAGTCTTTATCTCACGCTCTGCCTATCAGCGCTGTCATTCAGTCTGTGCAAACAAACAGCAGCCTACATCCCCCACTCCCACCTCCGCACAGCCCTCTGCAGCACAATTAATGAAGCTAATGACATCTCTTACTGCAACAGAGCCATTCATTCCGATTCAGGCAAAAAAAGCTGGATGCAGTTGTAATATGAAGTTCAGAAATGACGGGCAGGATTAATATTTAAACGCCTCTCTTTATGGAAGATATTACACACACACACACACACACACACACACACACGCACACACACACACACACACCACAAATGGGACCCTGCACGTACGATTAGAGTGTGATTGCATGATAATGGTATGATAATCGCGATTAATCAAATGGCCACCGGCGGATGGAAGTTTCCAGGGGGGCATTTTTGTCACCTGCATTCTAAATGGCATCGTATTCGGCCTGGGCTTGCTTTCTGTTTTATTGGTCAAAGAGGGGAAGTCACATGGCTGTGCAGCACAGTTCCATTTACACATGGAAAAAAATGCCCAGCATGTTACAGGTCACCCGAAACCTTTGACGCTGGTGGTTTGGCAGGCCAGTTGGAGAAGAGCAGATTGAAGGGCAAAAGGGTACGAGAGATGATGTGGGGGGGGGGGGCAGAACTATGAAGCCTATTTCTGATCTCAGATCATGCAACTCTCTCTGATCTCTGGAAGTGCAGTGCTTAATTTAACAGAGGATAAAGGTAAATGAATGCTATCAATTGCTGCTGTCAGAAGAAAACCTTGTGTCTTGTATCTCTTTTTGCTACTTTTGAGTTTTTCACATAATTTGAAAATGCCTGTCACTTTTTACATTGTGCAAATTCCATAATAAACGGACCAAAAGAAACAGCACAAAATGACAAGAGTCTGGTTCCATTGAAGTACAGTATATTTTTCCCTTCTCCTGTAAAGCCACCAAGGTCTTCTTCTTACAACAGAGAAATGTTTTCTGCTATGCAAAGCAGTTTTGTCCATTTTTCTAGATAA
Source organism: Pygocentrus nattereri (assembly GCF_015220715.1). NCBI lineage: Eukaryota > Metazoa > Chordata > Actinopteri > Characiformes > Serrasalmidae > Pygocentrus > Pygocentrus nattereri. Next base: position 28,380,357 of record NC_051229.1, read on the forward strand.
CAGTGGGTCATATCCACATGTTGGTAGTTGATACCACAAACCTTTTCGAACTGCTGCTCACGCACCGTCATTGGACAGTTAAGTGCATTCAGAGGAAAGTGCCAACTGCCGCTGACTAGCACTGCGATGAGTGATGGTGGAGAAGAGGGGCATCCTACTCACCCACAAAGATTGAGGCCAATTGTATAAATAAATATATAATCGGCGTAAGCAGTAACCTTGGGACCACAAGTTACACTGAGGCCCACAAAAAAGGTATATATACACACACACACATACACATCACACACACACACACACACACACACCCAGGTATGGAGTTCAGCAAAAAGAAGTGGAGTAGCGTTTTATCGGGAGAACATTGTTCTACCATCCATCCATCCATCCATCCTCGACCGCTTATCCGGGTCCGGGTCGCAGGGGCAGCATCCTAAGCAAAGAGGCCCAGGCCTCCCTCTCCCCCGCCACCTCCTCCAGCTCTTCCGGAGGGATACCGAGGCGTTCTAATAACATTGTTCTACCATCTACTACAACTGCACAAGATTAGGTTGTTTTGATATGTGTGCAACTCAGCAACTCATCATATTCACTATGATGGAGGTAAAAAAAAAAAAAAAAAAAAAAAAAAAAAAAAACACACTACATGGCAAAATCTATGTATGGAGACTGAACGACTGGGCCTCTGTTTTGTGATGTGACAATGTGGTGTCAGGACCAACGGCAGCCAGGAGGAGGTCTCAGGATAGCATTTGAGCACTTTTTCTTTCAATTTTGGTACCGACTTGGCATTGAAGAACCAATACTTTTGACATTTCTTGGAGAAACTAATTTGAGATTACTTCATTTCACACAGTTTAAGGCAAGCATGTCATGATTCAGGCATACCGTTTGCATGATGGTAACGGGTGGCCATAAGCTTCCTTTACAGCTACATTAGCCTTTTAGCTTCAGCGCAAAGCTAAAGAAACCCAGAAGGGGGTTATGAAATGGGGTAAATTTAGTTTGTGGACAAACAATCGCTTTAACCATGTTTTTTCCCCCTCTGTAGTTTAGGCTTTAATGGTCATAATTGATTTGTGGTCAGCTTTGACATAATGGTCAGTTTTGATTACCATGTGACCATGCAATGTTATTTATGCATTATATATGCACTATGCACCACTTGAGCTGTAAAATTCTTGCCCAGTGTCCAGCAGGTGAATGCTGATAATTTATAATCATATTTAAAATGTCTGAGAACAGGAACATGTCATTCCTTCGACAGGAGAACATTTCACGCCCTACAAAACTGAACATTAAAAAAAACACGAATCTTGGCAAAAGTGGAAATATTTATGTTTACTTTAGCTGGAGTCCATATTGCAGGATCTAAACCCATGACTTCATATCGTGCCCACCACTAAGCCCCTCCTGCTCGGAAATGCAATAAGCATAAGTGAATAAAGCTCATATCAAACATTTCCAGTTGTGAGGGGAGTCCTATCAGTGTTTACAGAATTTCAAACAGTGTTTAGCCAGGGCACTGATGGTTAATAGCTGTAGAACACACATGCCTGCGTGAACACACACACACACACACGCACGGATGTGTGCGCTCACACAAACACACAAGGTGAACAGCTGCTACTCACTTGGAGGCTCGAGGGATCCACAGCAGGATTGGATGGGCTTTGTGCAGACGTCAAGGGCACTGCAAAGAGAGGATAAAAGCCCAATTGAACCAACTTCACACACAAACACACAATCATCATTAAATCATATGCAAACCTCATAACCCCCCCCCCCACATTTTAGTGTTTTTACACCAAGTTGCCCTTCATATTGTGTCAATACTTCATCATGAACGGATCATTAGGAATGGCCCAAAATAACCTGGAATAAAATCCTGCCACATTAACATACCAGTCAGAACACACGTGCTGGGAACAAGAATTCACAATACAAAAAATTAATTATCCTTATCCTTGTGCCTCATCGATATGCATTCTAAATGAATTCTGAAACTGTATTTTATTATAATATTATTATAATAATATTACTGAATACAATACAGCGTAAAAGTCAGCAATCACCCCTCATTTATGCTGGTTTCTGAAATTTTTCAGGAGATTTTTCTGAAGAGACTATTATTATTAAGTGCTGCCAAGTCGATTCCGACTCCTGGCAACCATATGGCAAATTTTCTATTGCAGGGGTAATTTAAATTAAATTAATTTAACTTTAATTAAAATTCTATAGGGTCCACTTAGAGAAAATATCCTCAAGCAAAGGTCCTAAACATCATAATGTTTAAGTTGCATCATGATTCAGTGCCATATCCTGTATACTGAAGTAGCCGAGTAGGTATATCAACATCTTAATGTTAAATCAAATAAAGTACAATTCAGCAATATTTGTCAGTTTCCTCTGATTCACTTTCTTCTCTGACAGCTGTTTCTCGCCTCGCCCCTCCCCTGTGTGTGTGTGTGCGCAACACTCACTTCTCAGTACTCATTGTAAATGCACAGATCTGATTGGCTGAGTAGCGTCATGTGTGATATTTACAACACACGCGATTGGTCTGCAAGTTTTCTGGGCCGCTAAATAGGTATCCCAATGGAAAAGTTATGCTGATTAAAACAAGACCACCTCATCAAAATTAAGTAATTCTCCATAGTATATCGGTTATAGATCCAGGTGCCCATAGGACAGTGCCTGGGTCCAGACTCGGCCCATGGTCAACCTATTAGTGACCTCTAATATTATCAGTGAGCTATAATGCTACCAACAGGGCTTCTGTGTAACTGCTCGTCCTCTTCCTCTTTTAGCTTCAACTGTTCCAAGCATAATGGACTTTTTTAATAACCTGGCTTCTCCGAATATGTCCAGCAATAAGGGCCTGATTTGCTCAAGGATCCTTTTTTTTTGCCTTTGTTTCCTTCCAAGGTTCACTCAGAAGTCTTTGCCAGCAACAAAGTTCAAAGGCATTAAAATTTTTCCTGTCTCAATTGTTTATTGTCCAGCTTTCACATCCATAAAAACCACAGAGCAGACCATAGCCTGGACATTTCTGATCTTTGTCTGCAAAAACAAATCTCTCCTTCATCCCTCGCTCTGCTGAGCGCCAGTCTGTGTCATATTTCTTGAGAACTGGATCTTCTGTTGTTAATAATTGATCTGAGAAGACAAAAGCTGTCCACCATTTCCACATCATCTCCATCAACTGTAAGGTTTACAGTCCGTCCTGCTGTCATAACCATAGCCTTCTTCATATTGAGCTGAAGTCCCGTCTTCTCACTCTGTTCTTTAATCTTCCTTAGAAGGGCCTTCAAGATAATCCATTTCCATATGGAAAGAGCAAGTCAAAGAAAAATAGGTGAAACAAATGGGAATTTCCAAAATGGGGGAAAAAAAAAAACATTGGAAATATTGTGATCAATACTCCAATTAATTAGACATACTGCACTGATTGCCAGTTAGTTATGTGTTGTTATGTATACAGTACATGGCTATTTGGTTGCTTCTGATTAGTCTAACTCAGAAGCAACCAATAACTCATGTGCTGCACTGCAGTGCTGAGAATGATCCACCACCCAAATAGTACCTGCTCTGTGAGGGTCCATGGGGGTCCTGACCACTGAAGAACAGGGTAACAGAGTATCAGAGAAACAGATGGACTACAGTCTGTAACTGTAGAACTACAGAGTGCAGCTATACAGTAAGTGGAGCTGATAAAGTGGGCGTAGAAACAAGGAGGAGGTCATAATGTTATGCCTGATCGTTGCACATCAAGTGTGTTTTCTGTTCATTTATTTTATTTCATAATACATTTTTTTGCTGATTTCTGCTCTAGTTTTTTTAACTAATGCTGGCAAATGAATAACTTACACTTAAGCAAGGTTTTATACTTATATTATTTTATACTGTATTTTTCCTTCTTCTATAAAATGATAAGTTTCTAAAAAGCTACCAAGGCAAAGATATACATCTAGCATTCAATAAAGTATAGATTATTACCAAGAACAGGCACAGTACACTCTTAGGGCTCTCTGCTGTGACGAAAGCCATGCCAGATTTAGAGATTCAGGGACTTTCAGGCCAGTGGGCAACAAATAAAGCCCAGTGAATATAATCATGGGTCAGTAAATGGGTTTCTAGCTCAGGTGAAGACGCACTGTGGCAGTGCAGCGCATAATTCTATTCCAGTGACGGCAGAAATCGGAAAGGACATGTTACAATTAAAAGCTTACTAATTAAGATCGTTATCGAGATTCTGAATCAGCCGTTCCTGGTTTGGTCAGAGAACTTAAGTTATTTAAAATATATGACGTGGCTGTCATGAATCTTGTTTCTCCAAAGCGGTAATAAGAAAACGCTCATACCCTTAATGTGATAGAATAATATTGTATTCAAAGCTCTATCTTTGGTCCATTAATTAATTAATTAATTAGTCACACAATATAAAGGTCATTTTTTTCAAATGAGAGAGAGATCCACAAAAACATGTCCATAAACATAGTGTTACAGAGACGCTGAAAGGATGTGTTATGTTTAGGCAAAAATCAGGTGAGGACCAGAGACTATGTGGTGTGCACCAGATATTATCAGATGGGCAGCAGATACTATGTGGCGAGCATCAGATAGCTTTCAGAGGCTGGATAGAGTGTCATAAGCATCAAGGGGATAAATCTTATTCACACTTAGTAGATCAAGTGAAGCTTTATATGGTACAGCAAAACAATTGTGAAGTTCTCATTATCAATACTTATATTTTTTGCTTTTTTTAATCAAACAAAAACTTAAAACTCAAATGATTCAGAATTATTATGAAGAAAATGGTAAGTTTTAGTCATTTAAAATTTCTCAAGTTCAAGGTTCCAGTGTTTGTGAGAAAAACCTAATGATCTATACTTTATGACCGTGACAGCATTTTAATAAAAGTGGTCTAAATGAAGAAACTAAGAAACCAGGGTCTCTCATTATAAAACATTTTTAGTGATGCTCATGCATTAAAACTCAAATAGAGCCCTTGTTGGGACAGACCTTGTTGGGGGGAGACGCCTGCAGACTGCAGCCCACCCATCCAAAGAATCAGTGAAGAGCCAGGGCTTTGGTTGGTGCTTTGGGCCTCATTCTGGGAGTGCTGTGGCATTTTCCAAGGGGTCTTGATGCGAAGGGCATTCTGTGGGTAAAAGTAAGGGAAGTTTTCACCAGCAGCACAAATGTACTCTGCAATCACTCTGGAGAACCAGCTTACTCTGAGATGTCTAACAAGGGAACCCACTGTATGGATGCAACTACAGAAAACAGTACATGTAATTGCTAAAAACAGTAGCTGTCATCTCTTTGTGTGTATATATATATATATATATATATATATATATATATATATATATATATATATATATATATATATATATATATATATATATATATATATATATATATATATATATATATATATCTCATCATATCATATATCATCAGTAACCATACAAGCCAAAGTATTTGAGACTACTTAATGCACAGTCTGAGACACGCAATACTTTTGCAGGTTTACGCTCATCTAAAAATAAATAAACAAACAAACAAATGCATAAATAAAACAGTGATTTAGAATCTATTTAATCTTCCTGAATACAGCTATCCAGTCTGGACACAGTGTGAGCTCCTCTTGGGTCAGCAGTCTCAGTCTGAATGCTCAATAAATGTGATGACTCAAGCACTGAGGAGGGCGAAAGGCCTGTCTGTGTGCATTAGAGCTGTGATCACAGATTAGCCATGAATTCATGAGCGAGAGAGAGGGAGTGAGCGAGCGAGAGAGAGAGAGAAAGAGAATGCACAAGAGTGTTATGATCATTCAACAAGTCAATGCATCATTTATTTTGGTACAAATGATAATAAATAGCCCATCTTGTACGTATGAGCTATTTACACAACACAAGCAATTAAAAAAATAATAAAAAATCACGCTTTATATCATATATAATTGTATTATATAATTGTATAAATTTGCCTTAATTATTTGCACCATTGTCGTTGTTCAGTTTTTGACAAAGCCTGTTGCCCTTTACATTGTGTGTAAATCTCACAAGGAGTGGACTAGAAGAAACGGCCCAAATTGGCTTGGAAAAAAGTCTGGTTCCATTGACTTATATTAAAAGTAAAGAGGGTTTTTCCTTCTCTTGTAAAATTATTAATGGCTGAACAACCAGGAGATTAATGTGTGCATTTCAGCATTTGATTAGCACTGATTATAGCATTAGAGTTAAACCCATTATTAAGTTAGATAAAAGACAAAAAAAATGAAGGTGATCGTGAGAATAATTTAACTGCAGTCATCTTTCTCCTTCCTCATTAAATGAGCAAAAGACCACGGATGCAGGATATGGATAAAATACCAGTACTGTGACTATATATATATATATATATATATATATATATATATATATATATATATATATATATATATATATATATATATATATATATATACACACACACACACACACTCTCACCGGCCACTTTATTAGGTTCACCTTGCTAGTAAAAGGCTGGACCTCCTTTTTCCTTCAGAAGTGCTTTAATTCTTCATGTCAGACTTTCAACAAGGTGCTGGAAACGTTCCTCAGAGACTCTGGTTGGTTATTTGAGTTCCTGTTGTCTTTCTATCATCTGGAACCAGTCTGCCCATTCTCCTCTGACCTCTCACATCAACAAGGCATTTTCGTCCACACAACTGACCGCTCACTGGATATTTCCTCTTTATCGGGCTGTTCTCTGTGAACCCTAGAGATGGTTGTGCGTGAAACTCCCAGTAGATCAGCAGTTTCTGAAATACTCAGACCAGCCCGTCTGGCACCAACAAACACGCCACGTTCAAAGTCCCTTAAATCCCCTTTCTTCCCCGTTCTGATGCTCGGCCTGCACTTCAGCAAGTTGTCTTGATCACCTCTACATGCCTAAAAGCAGTGAGTTGCAGCCGTATGATTGGCTGATTACTGGCTATTTGTGTAAATAAACAATTGAACCGTACCTAATAAAGTGGCCGGTGAGTGTGTATATATGTATATATATATATATATATATATATATATATATATATATATATATATATATATATATATATATATATATATGTGTGTGTGTGTGTGTGTGTGTGTGTGTGTGTGTGTGTGTGTATATATATATATATATATATATATATATATATATATATATATATATATATATATATATATGTGTGTGTGTGTGTGTGTGTGTGTGTGTGTATATATATATATATATATATATATATATATATATATATATATATATATATATATATTAGTCTTAAGATCTGACAAGGTAAAGAATGTTTTTTTCAAAAATTAATATTACAGATTTTAATTTTATAGAATTATATCTCAAGTTAGGAAATCCTAAACTACTCAATCAAGGCTGATAATCAATTATTATATCTGTTGCCAAGAAATCAATGATACACACACAGCTGAAATGCAAACACATAATCCATATAATGTAAAAAAAAAAAAAAAAAAAAAAAAACAAACAAACAAAAAAAAAAAACATATCAATGCAAATAAAAAAGGTCAAAATAAAAGATAATCTGAAAGTCAGGAACATCGCAAAAGTGCCCTCTGCTGTTTGCCAGTGTCACCGCTCCCCGGTTTCAGTCCGTATTTTACAAAGTTTTTGGACGGCATATGAGCCACGTTAACGTTATTCCTCCTAATAAACAGCCCCATGTTCAACTCTTTCTCCTCATTATTCACTTTCATCACTGCTATATTATAAGGTTTTTATCAATATAAACACACACAGGTAAAGACTCACTAGTGTAAACACCAATTTGCAATATGAACAAAGGAGCCACTATCATGCTGGTTGGAGTGAACTATGCTGTCTGTCACAGCTGCCTAAAAATGACAGAAACATATGTTAAAACTGAAGTAAAGACTTTTATCCTAAACATAGGACAGAATTTAGGATATTTAGTCTAGTTGGGATGTTTGTGCAATACTGTTTTCTTAACAGTTTTGAATAATTTAATTCTTTAACTCCAGGTATACAAAACGCAAATGTTATAATCCTACACTTTTAAAAAGATGGTGCTTCAAAAGTTCTGTAGCAAAGAAAACACTTCAATTTAGAACCATAAGCACAAAAAACTGATTCATGTGTAAATTGGTCTTTGCATCATCAAGATTGATGGAAAATTTGCATGAATGTGCTATAGATAGTTCTATTTAGAACCATTTAGAAAAAGGTTCTATGCAGCACCAAAAAGGTTTCTTCTATTGTTACATTGTTTCTATTGTTGACACCCTTTCTGGTGCCCTATAGTGCCCTTTTTAAGAAAGGTTCTATGCAGAGCCGCTGAGGCAGCGTCTTCAGTGTAACTGAAGTTGTCACTGTGACTAAACATAAAGATTTATGATTTTTTCATGATGTTTCTTTGATGCGACTGTGATACAGTAAAATACATTCTAATTGATTAGAGGTGCATTTGCACATTAGAGTCAATATCAGCATATCATTATAATATAACAGTATATTATGCACCTGACAAAACCCTCAGCAGTCATAGGAAAAAGCTTGAATGCCAGTCAAATTACATGGTTTGTTGACGTGAAAATAAGCTCATCTTACTGCACAATGTCTACTGAATCGCTGTGTTCAACACATGGGAAGAAATAAAACATTACATATAAAATACGTCATAACTTTTATTCTTTCTCAGTGCCTTATATTCAGTAAATAAACAGTAATTATGCTTTAAAGTATGCAGAACTATGTTCTCTGTAGGGATATTTCACTTATTTTCACTCAGCAAAGCAACAAAACGTGTCATTTTGCACACATGCACGGCATGCTCACCCATGTGACTGTTTCATAGAAAGTAATTTGTTAAAAAAAAAAAAAAAAAAAAAAAGAAATTTACTTAACTTTATTTAACTCCTGCTGTAATTTTAGAGACGCTACCAAAACTCATCACCACCCATCTGCTTAGGAACGGAGAGCAATACACTAAATCCCAAACTAAACACTGAGCTAATTTCATGTGATTGGCGCTCAGAATGGACAACTGCCAAGTTATTCAGCATAATCCAAATATCAACACAGATAAAGGAGGGCACAGAGCGTGGATAGCAAACACTCTCCTGAGCAAACTCGCTGCGCTCTTGCAATGACATTACAGGAAGAAAGTAGCTCCTAGAAAAAAGGGGAAAAAAACTGCGTTTATAGATGAGCCAAATGTTTTCCTGCTCTAAAGCACTAAAATCCTGCATTTACACATAGGATAAGTTACGACTTGAGACGCTAAATGATAAAGATAAATATGTGTGCATGAATGTATAAATATAAATGATCTCCAGTGAATATGAAACGATAAAGGGCATCAAAAACATCTACACATTGGCCTTGCCTTAGAACTTGAAGGACTAACAGGTAATCACGGCCAAAGGACAATTACCATCATATGATTGAGATGTTTAATATGGACAAATAAAGAATTTTTTTTTTTTTTAAAACAGACTTAAAATCAGATCTAAAGTCCTGCCCTAATAATGAACTAGGTCACATCCAGTAAAGGCAGACGTATTTTTGGCTGAATAAATTCATAATGTGCTGCCCTATTTTAGTTTATCAGTAGTTAAGCATTGAGTTTCATGCTTTATTCAATGTTTTTACTCGTGAAATCTATATTAAAGCACAGCAGAATTAACAGAACGTTGAAAAAATTCAAATGAAAATAAGAAGTGATGCAGAAAGTGGGAGTGGGATCAATATACCGTCATCCACCAGGCAAGAAATGACTGTAATGGACACACATTTGATGCAAAAGTCTGAACACCTTCAGTCAAATTCCGTTATGTAATTTTTCTAGGGGAGGAAAGTGAAGCAAACTTAAATATGACATTTTTTTTCTGCAAATTGTAGGAAACAGTTTCTAATTACTTACAAAAAGGTAGGAAAATAATTATAATGATGAAAAAAAAAGTTATAATCTGCATCACAAATAGAAGCTTGAATGTCACACAGCTGTTGCCATATGGCAACAATTATTTCATTATCATTTTATATAAACCCAATCACATATAAACAGGTTATAAATAAATACTGAATTACACACACTTTGAACCTCCCCATGTGACGTGTGTGCACGCGCGCGTGTGTGTGTGTGTGTCAAGCTTCCAGACTTCAACAAGAATGCATGCAAGCTGAAATGTGTACCACTGTACATCAAGCCTTTATGAGCTTTTGAGGAACCTTTATTATTGTAGATGAAAAGAAAATACGCCTTTACTGCCACAAAGTAAAAGGTCAAAGATCTAAAATCAGACCTGAAGTCATGTTTTAACAGTGAATTAGGTCTTAACTGAGAGCACACACCGTTTTTGCTGTTCCAAATTGCTAAACATTAGTCCAGTTTTTGAGCTTTTTACCTGCGTGTCCACTTGTGTTCCACTCCATCCTCTTCCACGACGCCTGAGTTTATTCACATGGCTCCAGAACGCTGGTCTGTCTTCTTCACAAAGCTCTGTCAATCAAACAACACATGTGGACACCAACATACACCCTTGCCTCCACGACAAAACACCCACACGCTCACAGGATACAAAGCTGAGCACTGTCAGTGTATTGTGGGTCAGGCTAACATCTGCTTTGCACCCATGAATATTTCATTTTATCCTGCTCTGTGCATTTTGCTCTGGGCATTTAAATCCCAAATAATCACAGGCAGGCAGGTGGCACAGTGACTAAAGCCTAACGTCGACGAACACAAAGCGTGGCCAGAAAAAAAGGAGGCGTATTTCAGCCTTTCCTTATACCTCCTACATTAAGTTATATTTCAGCTTAAAAATGTACACGTCGTGGCCTGAAAATGATGTTTGTGCAAGTTGATATACATATCAACCAACATACAGCATCAAATTATTCATTTCAAGCACCCACACTTTCTCTCTCTCTCAATAGGCTGTGAATCAGCAATTATTCTCCTTCACACTAGGTGTCAGTATTAATTTCACCATCAGGCGTAACAGAATGCTTTCAGGTGACATCTCCAATCAGCAGCCACAGAGCGCTTTCCCTGCCATAGAAAAAAGCTGTCACAGAAGGTCATGACTTCTGACAAAAGGGAAATTACATTTGTAACTTAAACTGAAATGTCAATTTAGCCCCAGTCATTTTTTATTTATTTATTATTTTTCTATCTCTGATGTTGCCACAGTTGAAAGTACAGTGTGTAGCACTAACGCCGCTTGCGGTGCAGCGTCAGTTAACAGAAAGTAATGTTACCCAGCGTCTCAGTTAAAGGCCTCTTTCTGCCAGCTGCGCTTGACGAGCGTATTACGGTAGCAGTAGCTTTTCTCTCGGTTCTGAAGCGTAACCCGCAGCTTCCTCCGTCTCCATTTTTTGTGGTTGAGTCCTCCTCCTGCTGCCTCATCGGCTCCCTGGGCTTGTCCTATCAGACGGAAGGTGAAAATTATAGGCTTCGTTCACAACCAATCACAGTGTGGTCAATACAAGCTGCTGTCCAACCACAAACAAGGTTCCCTTTATGTTAATACACATGTCAGTAAAAATGAAGGAAAGCTGTAATCGACAGAAAAACATCAACGAAAATAATAAGAATAACAATAAAAACCTAAACTACAAGTAGTACAAAAACAAAATATGGAAATCTATAACCAACTGCAACCAAAAACTACCATAAAATAAACAACATTTTCAACAACAACAGCAACAACAACCACTACTGCTACTATTACTACTGAATGAACCAGGACTAACATTACCATAGTTTGAGAAATGAGCCACAACTATAAAACAAATATAGATAAATTTGATACAACAATGACATTACCATCATACTACTACTGCTGTTACTACTTATTAGTACTATTAATCATAAAAATTCAGTATTAACACTAACAAAGTGTTGAGAATTAAGCTTAGCCACTTCTGAAATAAATATATAATCGGCCCCACAAAAAAGGTATATATATACACACACACACACACACACACACACACACACACACACACACACACACAAACACACACATATCTAAGTCGCTTGTCCTTCAGGGTCATGGGGGAAGCTGGTGCCTATCCCAGCAGTGATCTGGTGGAAGGCAGGATACACCCTGGACAGATAACCTGTCCATCGCAGGGCAAACAAAAAGGGTATATACAATATACAAATTCAAATTATTATTATTATTTTTATTATTATTCACTGTTTTATGATTGCTATTAGCAGCAGCAGTAGTGGTATCGGGGTTTCGCGAAAGGGTGGGGCCTTAAGTGATGTTTTAATTGGGCTCCCGCTCCCCAGTCAGATTATTTTAAATGCAAATAGATGAAAGAATACTTTTTATTAATTTTGATTAGGATAAAAGTTAGTCAGTCATATAATTGCTAATGTAAACACAATGAAACAATGACTGTATGAAAGGGGGCACAGCTTTAAAATAAGCAAAATAAAATGTGTAAAGTGTGAAATACGATCCACCAACGTCATAATTGATCACTGAAATAATTTGAAAATAATTTCAAAATGAATTCTGTCTGTCTGCCTATAGAGGTCCACCCCCCTCCACTTCTCTCTCTCCCTCTCTCCCCCTTTTGTGTCTCTTCCTCTCTGACACACAATGGCACCCAGAGCCACAGATGGGAGCTAACAGGCTCGGCACAGCGCCCGCATCACCACCAGCGTGCAAATCGGAGCGCAGATCAGACGCCATCTGCAGCGTGTGTGTGTTAGCGGGCCTAAGCGCTGGACAGCCATCCGCTGGCCGTTAAATAGAGAGCTCCATCACGGGCAACAGATGATGATAATTAATAGAGAGATGTTACACCAGGACCGCTTTAGTTAGCTGAATGATTAGGCTGGCTGAGTGCGCTGACAGCATAAATGATAACTGGGGGAGAATCTTAGCTATAGCATATTTATTATAGCTAAATCACCAACTGCATCTGTTGCATGCTGCACAAATATTGATTTGTTTCAAGAACTTACATATTATTACAAACGAGATTAATCAAATATCATAGGCTTGATACACTCAACAACTCCATGTCATAAAAAGACAGTAAACAACAACAACCTGTGTATTGTAGCATCCATGCTCTGTTTCTGTATGTGTCTGCCTTCGTTTACCTTTCCTCGTGTGTCTCGACATTAGGGCTGTCCCGAAAACCATTTTTTGGCTTCAGCAGTAATCAACAGCAAATATTTGAATCCTTGCCCTGCCAAAGTTGGGATGGCAGGGTGTTGTGTTGGGAACATCCACACCTGACGCCCAAGCTGAGAGCACATTCACAGCTTTGTTTACATTTACATTGATGGCATTTGGCTGACGCTCTTTTCCAGAGCGACTTACAATTTGATCATTTTACACAGGGAGGCCAAGGTGGTGTTAGGAGTCTTGCCCAAGGACTCTTATTGGTGTAGTGTAGGGTGTTTACCCAGGTGGGGATTGAACCCCAGTCTACAGTGTAGAAGGCAGAGGTGTTAACCACTACACAATCCAACCACTTTGTCCATTGTAAAATCCATTTCTCCAGACCGGGGTCAATAGCCCAGCTTCTTCAGATCGAAATCGTGTTTTGGGTTTGCCAAACTTCAGTTCAACCATAGTTTTTAAATACGGAACTACTGTTTGGCCTTTTGCCAGTTTCGAGTTGTTTACAAACCTCCAGAGGTGGACGAAGTACACAAACCATGTACCTGAGTTAAAGTAGAGACACCCAAGGTAAAATATTCCTCCAGTGAAAGTAGAAGTTCCTCCCTTTAGACCTCCACTTGAGTAAAAGTACTAAAGTATTTACCTTCAAATGTACTTAAGTATAAAGTAAAAGTACTAAAAGAGTAATTCTGGCTCTGATGTCCTGTTATCATTTTTATAACCAGACTGGCTTCATGAACTCATTTCAGGTGAAAGTCCTCCAGCGTCTCTCTTGGTAAACCAGTCTTTTAATAGAACGTCATTAATTAGTGACGCTGACGTCTATTAAAATTATCATAAGCACAAAACACTGAAGGTAAACAGTTTCCATCAGGGAGAACTGAGTGGCTCTGAAATCACTTTTTACACACAAGCAAAGTTTCAGTTTCAGATTTATTTACAACTTAGTTCCAAGTTTAAGTTTAATAAAAACTGGCTTTAAACTCAGGATCACAGATGAGCTCCTTTACTATGTTGATCTGTAGGCCTCTGTTCATAAACATAAACCAGCCCAAACTAATTTACTATAAAATGAAACGGTGTTTGTAGAAATTCAGAAAAAAGCCGCGTCAGTCACGACTGCATATGTGGACATATTTCTATATTGTGCTCTATTTACACAAAGTTAGGTTAGTTCATCATTTATGCTGAACAGACTCTCCCAAAGTTTTACGCTGCTGCGCTGACGTTGAACCATGTGCTGCACTGGGTCGATATGACCAACAGGTCAAAACCAGCTCTAAACAAAGTGACCGCTGGGCCCTGATTGGTGCTCTGGCTTTGCGCTTCTTTCGTTTTGACATGTTACGTTTTTATACACACAGAAACCAAAAGGAACAACAGATTTCTCAAAATGTAGGAGGAAAAAGTCGGATATTAGACTCTGAAATGTAGCGGAGTGAAAGGAAAAAGTCGCCCAGAGTGGAAAAACCTCAGTACAGATACACCAAAAATACTAAAGTACAGAAACTAATTACATTTACTTAGTTACTGTCCACCACTGGGAACCTCAAAAATAGTATGACGGGACACTGTTTGCACTCATTCTGGGAATACTTGCTGTCTAGCACTGCGTTGGCATGACGTTCACTGCTATAAGTGAACGGGATAAATGTGTATTGCCTGGCTGCACTGTAAGTAGTTCAGTTTCTTTTTAAAAACATATTTTGGGCTGTTTTAGGTTTATTTGTACAAAGACTTTTATGTTGAAGGGCATCAACGTGGGTGGAGTGGTGGGTTTTCCTGAGTAGAGCAGAGCGCTGTGGTTTTAATTCAATTCAAGATCAATTCAAGAGTTTTATTGTCATGTGCACAGCAGAGCAGGCTATTGCACTGTACAATGAAATTCTTACTTTGCTGTTCCTCCATTCACCAAATATAATCTTAAGAGAATAAAAAAAAGAAAATAAGAATAACTCTAAAAAGAGTAGTAAAAAAGTAAAAGCACAAGTAAAAATGTACAGTATGTGCAAAGTTGAAATAAAACTAAAGTCACACGTGCGTATGTGCAAATATGTAGAGCAGCTGTTCATAAAGTGCATCAAGTAACAGATGTAAACAGATGTAAACAGTACAGTAGTGTTAGCTGACAGTGATGAGAGGCAGCATTTCTTCTCGTCGCATTTGGGTCACAACCTTGAGTCATCCAAGTTTCTCCCAAGAACCCCAAACATTGCAGTATTTTGCAGTTCGCCTTTAGTGATGGTCTACATTTAGCCCAAAAAACAAAAAGTGAGCACCAACATTTAAAACACCTACCCAGTGAATGAAGCTACAAAAAAAAAAATCATTGTCATATAATGCGGACAAACAGCTTCCTCGCATGATTAAGCAACCAGGGCTGTGACATGGACATTAAAGCTTTGTTCGATAAAGAAATTATTCTTAAAATAACGTGCCTCTGAGTGATATGAAATACAGACCTCTACAGAACTATCCAAATAAGTTTTTTTACTTTAATAATAATAATAATATCAATATTAATCGACAGGGTGAGTCAAAAGTCACAGGACACCGTTTTATTTTATTTTTTATGCTGTCACATAAGCCTCCACAATGAGGTGCTGAAGGTGGTGTTTGCTGCGGATTTTCTCAGCACGCACAATTTGTTTGAGACGACCCCAGAGATAATAGTCGATAATAAAAAATAAAAGAAAATAAAAGAAAACCTGTCCTGTGACTTTTGACTCACCCTGTATTTTATTATTAAAATAATTTTTAGCATTATTACAATTATTTTGCTGATTGATTTAACTTAAAGGAAAGGTTACGTCTCATTTCACCAATGTAATGTTTTACAGCTTTATCAAACAAACAAAGCACTTTATGTCCATACAAACATAGACATATACACTCACTGGCCACTTTATTAGGTACACCTAATACACCTAGTAAAAGGTTGGACCCCCTTTTGCCTTCAGAACTGTCTTAATTCTTTGTGTCAGACTTTCAACAAGGTGTTGGAAACGTTCCTCAGAGATTCTGGTTGGTTATTTGAGTTCCTGTTGCCTTTCTATCATCTGGAACCAGTCTGCCCATTCTCCTCTGACCTCTCACATCAACAAGGCATTTTCATCCACACAACTGACCGCTCACTGGATATTTCCTTTTTCAGACCGTTCTCTGTGAACCCTAGAGATGGTTGTGCGTGAAAATCCCAGCAGATCAGCAGTTTCTGAAATACTCAGACCAGCCCGTCTTTATAACTATATAAAGTGCAGAGTACAGTAACGAATTACATTTACTTCGGTTCTGTCCACCACTTGAAGAAAGACATTACTGGACACCATTTGTGGGCATTTGTGTATCTGTGTAATTTGTTATGGGCACTAGTTTTCCAGAGAGAAGAATGTGTTATCATTTGTTACCAGCATAGTGATGTGGTAAGATGCTCAACCGTCTCCTGCCTGATCACCATGGACCGAAGATGGCAACTCACTTGCAACGTCTCAGACTCGAGACTACATCCTACATTTTATTTTATTTGTCCTTTATTATATTTTTCACCAAAGTTGAGCTGTTTTTTTTTTTTGCACCAAATACAATCAGAATTAATTTTTTATTTTATCTTTTAGAATTACAGATAGATTTTGTTACTGTGTCTCTAAAACTGACAGACGTAAGTGACTTCTGTTTAGCACACAAACTAAAATTAGCTGAGTTGAATCAGGTGTGCTTGAGCAGATAAATCACAACAGTGCAGGAGTTCCCCACACCTGCCTTAAAACCTGACCATGAATGGGCTAAGTTGCTGAACAGGTGGACAGATGTGAATGCATTGGGTTACAAGACAACACAACATAAATTCAAAATGATCTGTTTTTGCAGCCCTGTTTCTACATACGAACTGCAAGGACTGGGGAGTAAGCGGCATATTTTGCAAAAAGGTTACAATGAAATGGGCAAACAAAGTTGATTAATTTCTAGATACCAGAAAACCTAAAATAAGGCAAAAGTAACAAAACTGACAAATCTTTTTTTTCCTCTGTTGCTCCAAACTTGATAAGAGCAGCTTTGGTAAGATATTCTTTCATGTCTGTCTTAACACACCATCTGTACTGCACAAGTGCAACAGTAGTAGTTTCTAATTTGCATTATACAGTCACATATGCATAACAGGTGGCTCTACTCTCCCGCTGCACCGCCTAAACTAGTCCTGACTAAGGCTTTCCGGAAATTTCTCTCAACTGCGTGTTGGTGGCATGGTAAGCCACAGAGATTGTGACTAAGGCTTAGTTCTGAGTGGCGTGAGCGACGCGGCAGCATGAACACTGTCGGCCTTTCATACATACAGTGCTTGAGCAGCGGACCAGCGAGAAAGTAGCACAGACATGGTCCATGCGTGGTCCGTTCTCTAGATACCACACTGCTTCGGTGCGGCATCTGAGACGCACAGCCTGTCCAGTTAACATGGGCGCCGAAAAGAAGAGCAAAACTTTCCGCATCGCTCGCTCCACACAGACACAGTATATGTGAATCAGGACTAAAGGAGGTATGATGCTTCCAGAAAAGACACAAAGCCAAGTGCTACAGGGCACAGCGGTGGCTGTAGGACCTGGTGCCATTAGCAAGAGTGGAGACTGTCAGTGATGAACTTGGTGAACAAGTTTTACTACCAGAATATGGAGGCTCTAAAGTGATTCTTGTGGAAAAGGATTATTACTTGTTCCGGGATGCAGATATTCTAGGAAAATATGTAGACTAATGTGTTGGTGCTTATCGTTCAACCAGCCTCGTCATTCTAAAGGAGTAATAAGACGGCTGTTCCATGTTTGTTGTCAGTCATCTGTAAAAAATTATGACAATGTTTTGTTACATTAACAAAGAAAACTTGGGGATAATGATCTAACCTGCCCTGTGACTGATGACCTGTCCAGGGTGGGAGCTGGGTCAGATCTCACCTCTTTCCCCGGGCCCAGCAGCATAAGCGGCTTAGATGATGAGCGAGAGGTATTAAAAACATCTAACTCACAAAATTGAGCATCTGCTCATTGGTTCTATTATGAATCCGTTTTGAGTCAATGGGTTGTCTGTTCTCTTCCAAGTACAAGGGACTGCTCTGAAATCACTACCTGTGAGAATCAACCCTATGCGACAGATGCAGTACATAGAGACCTGTGTGAGGCTGTTTGCCAATAATACAGTAGAGTAGAACAGCTTTATTTATAAAATGCCCAACGCCCCCCCCCCCCCAACGTCCTTCACAAGTGCCACTCCACCTGACCGTGCTAGACCTTATCGCACCCGTCTGTGGGATAATCTCTTTCTTCAGTTTATAAAGTAGACAGAAAAACAACAGGAAGAGGAGCATCAATTACCGTTGCCATATTTAAGCCCCGCAGATATCTTTTAAAAAGGTCAATAATCTTTTCACCTACACAGGCCATTATCAGATTTTGGCCGAAACGAGGACAGAAGCTCATGCATTATCCGTGCTGGATAATTGGCAGAGAGTCACAAAGAGTTCTGTTTTCCGCAGGGATTGCGAGCCTCAAGGTCAGCGCTCAAACGTGCAGCAGAGTCGACAGGGGGGCTTTACCGCCCACCAAACAAGCTGTCAGCACTAACTTTGTCAGGGCGCGGACAAATAAACTGCCAGGGAGCGATAATAGATCTAATTTCACCTCTCCTTCACTCCCCGAGCCTTCAGCGCCCCAGGGGAACTGATTCCAAAGCACTAGCTTACCAACACACACACACAAAAAACAATGTTATCTGAGGAGATAGAGAGAGGACTCACTTGAAATTCATCACCTACAGGGCCATTGATTTGGATGTCTAAAACTTCACCATGGTCCGGTTCTTCTCCTGCCTGCTGTTCTCCAGTGAATCCTCTCGGCTCCTCAGCTACTTGTGGGGCTCTATCTTCATGCACACACTTCAGATGTACGGCCGCACCACTACTTAGAAATACAAGTCTTGTGATACAATATGATACGACAACGAACAGCACAAGACACACAACTAACATTTTCTAACATTTTCTCTGGTACTTTACCTGAGCGCTGGTATTGCTGCAGAGAGTACATCCTCCTCAAATTCCTTGTTTATGTTTATTTTAAAAAAAGAAAAATACATAAATAAACATTAGTTTAAGTCACCTGCTCCATGTTAAAGTGCTATTAAAGTGTTATTTCAGTCAAAACCATCATTAATTACAAGTTACTCATCTTTTAGTGCAAGTTAAAAAAGTAAACAACTAACAAAAATTAAAACTCAACAATTAAACATACAACCACATTTTCAGTATTTAGTGCCTTTTATTACAGCTTCTCTTCTTTCAGGGCTTTCACATTTTCACACACCTCCAAAGTTCAGAGAAAGAAGTTGGTTGCATTATCTTCTTCTCACAATCCAAGTAACAACACGTATAGTGATGCTGATCTGGACTCTGGGATGGCCAGGCCACTGTTCTGAGAACACCAGTTTAATCAGCAAGTCTCCTTTCAGACCCATAGCGCTGAGTTGTTTTCTCACAGATGGACAGAAACACCTGTGGATGTTTTCAGATCTGACGCAGCTTAATTTACTCCTCTCTCTCAAAGACGAGAGCTTTAAGTGCTTTTTACCTGATGGGGACAGTGTTAGTGGTCTTGCATGGTTGCTTGGATATGTATTGTTTTTATATCCAAATCACAGTTTAAAAGAGTGCCATTTTCAAATTGCAAAAGCAGGAAATGTGATCTAGTCTATTTTATCAAATAGAAGTTCTCTTTTTTTCCATTTAATAATTTTTTGACACCATGCTGTTTTGTAAAAGCAGTAGAGGTTTCTCTCGTATATAAACGCCCCACATAAAAGCCAATTAAGGATTATCGTAAGAATGACCTAAACCACGATTGTACTGATGTCAAGAGTTTATCAGTGATACTTTGAACACAGCACTACTTACAAACACCTGCTCTTGTGGTCCAAGGATTTTCTCATTAGCCACAAAGTCAGACTCTTTTAAAGGTCCACAGGGGTCACTTGATGATGTGAGGTCAGTGGCAGGAAGGATATTAACCTCCTGACGGCTACAAAAATAGCACAAAGAAAATGTCTTCAACGCATTTTGTCTCACCAAGTACAAAACAATGTCACAGGCTTTCATGCACCGTTTTGGGAATTTATTGCGTGCTTTGTACAAACCCTTGTTGGTCATTTATTTCATTTTATTAGGTACACCTACCTGAGATTATGTTAAACAACAGGGGTGTCCAGTCTAATCCGCAAAGGGCTGGTGTGGCTGCAGGTTCTCACGCCAAACAAGCTGAAGCACCTGATTCTACTTGTTTAATCAATTGGTCTTCAAACATTTCATCAGGTGATCTCCTGCTTTGTTGGAGTAAAAAACCTGCAGCCACACCGGCCATCTGCGGATAAGATTGGATGCTCCGTTACACAAAGTAATACAAGGTATCAAAACTTATTGTCCATTTTCAGGCCCACTTACCATACAGGGGCACTCTGTAGTTCTACAATTATAAACTAAAAAAAAAATCCAATCAGTCGATCTGATCAAAATCAAATTGATTAGTGATTAGCAAACACAATTTTTTGTCATGCATCACTTATATAAATCTTCATCTGAGCAACTGTACTTGCTGCATTTGGCATTTCACGTAACGTACCACAAGCTTTCAATGGAAGAGAGGCAGGTCAGTCCAGCACCTTCACCCTCTGAATGTTTCTTGGCATTGTTATGTTCAAAAGCAGGAACGTCCCTAAAAAGATGGTGTCAAAAAGGCAACATATGTTGCTCTAAAATGTATATGTAAACACATATCTCAGCATTGATGGCACTTTCACCCATGCCATGGGCACCAACACTATGACAGATGCAAGCTTGTGAAATGGATGGTCCTTTACTTCTTTAGCCCAGTGAACAATCTGAAAGGTTCACTCATCAGACTTTAGTACGTTTTCCACTGTCTGTCGGTCCATTTCAGACAAGCTTGAGCCCAGAGAAGTCAGCAGCGTTTCTGGACATTGTTGACATGATTTTCACCATGTATATTAGTCTTAACTTGCATTTGTGGATGCATCGAAGAACATTGTTTACAGACAACGGTTTGTTGAAGTATTCCCGAGTCCATGTGGTTCCATCCATCCATCACAGAAGCATGATGATTTTTAATGCAGTGCAAGACAGAAGAAGGTCAAAGGCATTCAAGTTTTAGTCTTCAACCTTGCTTTTTAAGCACAAAGGCTTTTCTGGATCACCTGAAACTTTAACCTGTAGAAATACCGAACATCCTTTCAAATGCTTGTTGAGGAACGTTGCTCTTAAAAAACTGGACTATTCGCCGGTGCATTTTTGTCAAAGTTGGCGACTCATCCTTGTTCAAAGAGGATTAGCCCTTTCCTGAAGCTCTTTCCATACTCGAGCATGAATATCCGAACATTTTACAATGTTCCTTGTCGTAAATTGCCCATGTCCTGACTTTTTTTGGAATGTGTTGTGAGGGTCAGTCTAATAATGAACATATATTTACAAAAAAATACAAATGCAGCTGACATGATAGAATATAAAATTTGTCTTTGTACTGTCTTAATTTAAATACAGGTCAAAATGGATTTACAAATCACTGCTTTGTGTTTTTATTTGCATTTCACATACCATCCCAACATTTTTTGGAAATGGGTTTGTGTATTAAAGCCCATCTGTTTCTCTATATAACTTGTTAGCCCCACTTTACCCTGTTCATCAACGGTCAGGAACCCTACAGGACCACCGCTGAGCAGGCGATATGGATGGTGGATCATTCTCAACACTGCAATATTAGAGACACCATCCAAATAATAAAGTGCTCAGCAGTGGTCCTATGGTGGTCCCTGTCCACTGCAGAATGAGGCAGAGGGGGGCTGATAAACTGTGCATTAACAGATGGGCTACAGTCAGTAACTATCTGTCTACAAAGTGCACTTATATGTTAGGTAATAAAATATTGAATGGGTGTAAAAGATAAAAGGTAGGCTTATCTGATAAGCTTGGAAAACAAATGTAAATAATGTAAATAAAAACAGAACACAATGACTTGCAAATCTCATAGACCCCAACAGAACATAAAACACACATCAGATGTTGAAAGTGAGACACTTTACCACTTCAGGAAAAAAATGAACAGATTTAGAACTCAAATCAGAACTTTCATGGAATTGGTGTTGTTTAAGCAATAGAGCACAGAGGGAGTGTGTTATCGTGAAATATAGTGATAACTCACTCCTCGAGTGCTCTACTGCTTTAATACAGCAATTAAAAAAGCCGTGAACGCTGCGTTTAATATGTTTTAATGTTCAGTTCCTTCCCCCTAATTATAGCTCCTTAACGAGCAGCTCGTTGCTACGTCAGAGTAACGAGCTCCGCCCACTCGCTGCTCAGCCGGCAGTTCGTTCTCCAGCTCCTTACGCTAAATTCCCAAACTGTCATCACCACTGAGCAGCTTTTGTTTTTTATTGGGTCAGTTTTATGGCTCATAAAATGGTCTGATTTGGTCCGACTCTGAAGATCAGACACGTTTGGCGAATGGTGTTTGGTTCATTTCTGGCTGATTCCAGGTTGTTCAGCTGTTCTTCTGTCTCAGCTGCCAACTGAAATTGGAATTTGGGAAATTGGAATTTGGGAATTTAGTGTCACCTCATCTGCAGACTCTGACCAAATTGGCTGTCGGTCAGAAGTGATCCATTTTCTGTTAGTGTCCATTTTCTGTTTGTGGCGAAGTAAGAACTAAAAATGTTGTACAGCTGTCAGAGCCGTTGCTTAGCAAAGGCGTCTCGGCGGAGTGATACAGTGTTTGTGAAAAACCTGTGACGGTATGGTAAAATAACAACACAGTCAGAACGCCTCTCAACCAATCAGGTTGCGTGGCCAGAACTGTTGTAGAAAAATGTACATTCACTGTCGCAGAGTTTGGGTTTAGAAACACAAAACACACTGAGATTTCTCCAGTGTTCGAATCATGCACTGACGTTTGTTCTAGAGGTCTAGAGGACCTCAGCCATCAACCTTTCAGCTAACAGCTTCCCTATACGCCTGAGTGCGGAGCAGAGCAGCAAAGATCACCTTACCTGGTAGTTACGTCCTCTTCATCACTACGCAAAAGGTCATCATTCAGCTCTTCATCCCATACGTCCTGAGAAACACAGCAGCTCTTTTTACACACATTCGAAATCCACACCTTACAGTGTGTCGGTCATTTGTTCAGGCATTTTGTTTCCCTCAAAATAAATCACCAACTCACATACATTCGCCTTTATTAGAAACACCTACTTTGTGCTTCTACTCACTGATCACTTTATCAGCAACACCCACCTTGTGCTTCTACTCACTGGTCACTTCATCAGAAACACCCACCTTGTGCTTCCACTCACTGGCCACTTTATCAAAAACACCTACCCCACAGGTCTACTATATAGTAGGAATGCACAACTACACAAGAAAATACGCTGCAGCTTTGTCCTATTTTCTATTCTATTCTTTTATTTATACTATATATATATATATATATATATATATATAATATGCTTTTATTAAATTTTAAATCTAATAAAATATGAAGACTTTAATGTAAACATTTAATATCACATATAAAATGATACAATACCTGAGTTACCCAACATCTTTTAAAAAAATATCTCATCTATTGTTTAACAGCTGTTTAATGTTTGCTAATTACTGGAAACATTTGCATTAATGAGTTTCCTCTGGTGTAGATTGTGCCAACTTGATTGCTAAGAACCCCCCCTGCTGGAGGAACTTCAGACTGCAAGCGATTTCCAAAGCCATGCCCACAAGCTTTACTCAAAAGCAGTAGCAGTGGGATGTGAAGGGTTTCTATGTTGGGGGTGTTATGCTTATAAATTATAGTTATGCTTATAAATATTAAGCAGCTCATAAGTCACGTGAACGATGACGTCATGCAAAATAGTTTTTTTTTTTTTTTACATTTTACACCATTATTATACACTATTATAATGAGTGACAACAGTATACACACATAACTGACACCTAAAGTGGCACATTCTCTCTTTTATTCTGAACAAACTTTATGCAAATGAATGGAGTGGCAGCTTGCTCTTTTCACCTCAACCTGGCTGTGTTTTAGTGACAAATCACCAAAGCTGCCAGCAGGTATTACTAGCTGGTGTTACTTAAACAGTGTATGGCTACTGCAGGCTTTGTAAACATGTGAATAAAAACACACACCCCTCTAAAATGAGAATATGTGGGTCTTTGTTAGGCTCTATTTTTTATTAAGCTAAGGTCTTTTTATTATTATCATTTCTAACAGTTCTGAAATCTGTGGGCATTGAGGGATTAACCTCTTCTTCTTTTGGACAGAACTGACTTCAGGCTTGTCAGGATAACTGAGTAATACCGACCAGTGTACTTGAGAATAATCTCACCAGAGCTGGTGTTTTTTTTTAAAAGGCCTACCACTTCATTTCAAAAAGTGCTGCCACATTATATATGTGCTATTTCAATCACAGTGCTAGCCAGGTGAATGCCCTGCAGTTCCCTGACATTAAACCAGGCTAGTCTTGAAGCCCTGCCACAGTTGGTACTGGTTTTAGTGTTGTCAGCTCTTTCCATCTACGGCACACACTGCATCTCAGCTGGAAGACATGGTGTGTGGATAATATGCCATTACTGCCGAGGAGTACAGCAGCTTCCCCTGCCAAGAAACCACCTGTCACCTGTCCTGAGGCAGAATGTGACACCTTTACCTTAGACCTGGCAATGTGACACAGATACCTGCTACTTTACATTACACCTGCCCTTGTAACACGTGTATTAGTGACTGGCTTACTGTATACTAAGGGCAGGCAATGAAATCCGTCTGCTCGGTTTTCAGAAAATCCAACAGATACTACATTAAACTCACTTGATTAAAAAGATAATTTACAAAAAAAAAAAAATCAGAAGTGATCAATGTGCTGTGCGCATGGTGATAATGCATATTTCCTATTTCTCTCTTTTACAGTCGTATGTAAAGGTTTGAACATCCCCAGTGAAAGGACCAGCCCCTACCTACTTGATGGCAATGGTGAAATCTCGTACTGTACCACGAGCCCTTCGAGCTTCGAGTACAGCTCGGCTTGACCCGCCATCCTTCAAGGCGCGTGGAAGACAAGCGTCGAGAATGTTCTCTGTACTGGAGCCCAGGTGGAGGAATGAACTCCCACTGGCCGTCCAAACAGCAGAGTCTCTCGCTGTCTTCAAACGCAGACTGAAGACCATCTCTTTACACAGCACTTAAATCAGCACTGAATTAAGTATTGATTGCAATATATTGTGCTGCACACACACACACACACACACACACACACATACATATATATATATATATATATATATATATATATATATACATACATATATATATATATATATATATATATATATATATATATATATATATATATATATATATATATATATATATATTATTTTTTTGTACTGCACTGTGTACTGTAGTTTACTGTATTGTATTGTATTGCATGGCACAGAGTTCTGTGTTCAGCTCTGCTCCTTTTCTCTCTGTATCTACAGTGACTGTGTTTCTAGCAGTATCTGAGCTCAGGACCGTCTTTCTCTCTAACCTACTGGTAACTAGCAGAGATACTTTCTCTAGACAGACAAAGCTCTTCTTGTAAGTCGCTCTGGATAAGAGTGTATGCTAAATGCTGTAAATGTAAAAATGTAAATGTAAATGATGCTTTTGAGAGAAAAGTTAACATCCTCTACAGAAAACAAATATGGCCTTTTTCATCTAATTTTAGTGCACATTTTCAATTTATGTACTGAGTTTAACATATTGGAAAACCAAAACACAAAAAAATGTAATCTTTAAAATTTTTCCCCAATGCTAAATTCAGCAATTCACAGTGACCACACATTGTCTAAGAGGTGCTGGAGCCTATTCCAGGGTTCACTGTACAGAAGGTCATTCAGGGCACCAGTTCATTACAGGACAGACACACAAACACATCGCTGCTGTCAGAACAAAACCTTGTATCTCCATTTTTGATGTTTTTCAGTATTTGATATCATTTAAAAGTACCTGTTGCCCTTTACGTTGTGTGTAAATTTCACAATGAATGGACAAACAGCAATGGCTAAAAATGACTTGCAAAAAAATTCTGGTTTCATTAACTTACATTAAAAGTAAAGTATTTTTTCCTTCTCCTGTAAAGTTACCATTTTGGAGATACAAGGTTTTATTCTGACAGCAACAATATGCATTCACACATGAGGTGACAATGTTTTTCTGTGCTTCATTTAGTATTATTTATCCAGCAGATTACTCAATTACTAATATATTAACACAGTGACAGCTCTACACAGGGAAGTTGAAGTAGTACATGAACTCAAAATATGAACACTAAGGTATTAAATACTCACTTTTAGAGCTGTCAGCAAGTCGTCTTCAAGGATGTCATCTTCAACGTCACTTTAGGAAAAAGAAGAGAGACTAAATAAAACCAGGAAGTTCAGTTTTTTCCCTTTACAGCTATTTATGATACTTCGCTCCAGGATTTCAAACTACCAGTAAAGAGGAACTCCACCAAAAAGTAATGCATGCATCTTTCTGGCATGAACAGACTCAAGAAGTATGTTTCAGACCAACATTTTCTCTCTGAGGTTTTGTAAAGCAACATTTCAGGGAACAGACTGCATGTGTGTGACCATTTAGTGCAATAACTTTTTGTGATGTTGCATTTAGAGGGTCAACATTTACATTTATTTACATTTATGGCATTTGGCAGACGCCCTTATCCAGAGCGACTTACAGTTTGATCATTTTACACAGGTAGGCAAAGGTGGTGTTAGGAGTCTTGCCCAAGGACTCTTATTGGTTTAGTGTAGGGTGTTTACCCAGGTGGGGATTGAAGCCCAGTCTATAGCATAGAAGGCAAAGGTGTTACCCACTACACTAACCAAAAACCCAAAAAAATAAATAAATAAATAAATAAATAATTTAATGGAGTATGTTAACGCTGTTAAAAGTTTCAAATTGTACCATTTTTACATTCAATGTTTGTGATATCACCACATGCATGGTTCAGGGCAAAACAAAAACTTTTACTAGCACAGAACCTTTATACTGTGTGAAGGTTCTTTAACCAAACCGCACTTGGTCATGTTCTTCATAACGTTCATATTCCATAAGCTCCATTCAGAAGCTGGGCATCGTGTGAGGCTGTAGCTCTTCTCTCCAGTCTAATAGACGGTGATGTCATTTTAAACCCTTATAATAAAAGAAGCTGAACTCAGTTTGTTTTTCTACTGAAAGTCGACCTGTTTTTCCCCAAATCTGGGCTCTAAACTATAAACAGACGGCGTCTCTTCAGTGATCTGCTCTGGAAACATCACTTTTAGAAAATAACACAAAGAGCGTAGGAGATTTTTGGCTCTCAGCAGTAAACTGTAAGCATATAGTGATATATGAACTTGATTTTTTACAGAAACATAAAATAAACATTTTTATTTATTTCAAGCAGTTACTGGATACTTTGCCCTACGATTTGGTCATGTAAATTCAGATAGAAAAACAAAATATACCCCGGTCAATGAGAGGTTCAACTTCAAACTTCGCACTTGCACATCACATTTACAAAAACAGTTTTCCTTGGAAAGATTATTTACAGAACCAACAGTGTCTCTTCTATAGCACTGCTCCAAAGAACTACTGTAGTACTTTTATTTTTAAGAGTAGCCCAGTTAAACATTGGAAAAAACCCACCCAAAGTAGAACTATAATCAAACCAAAGACCCACTTTGGATACAAAACGATTACGCCTGTGTAAACTGAAGCTCCTTTAGGGGCAGACAACAATTACATTAAGCTAACATGGCTGCTTTTCACATAATTGAACAAAGGTAATCCCATCACAGCAAACAAACAAAACAAAACCAATTAGTGAGGAGTACAGTAGTAGGCTTTACCTGTTCAGTGCAGACTCACCTGTCCATGTTCTTGCCCTGTCGTCCTCGTGGAGTTTACGACACACCTTATGAGTTACTCATCATCTGTCAGGAGACAGAAGGATACTTGCATTTCTCTACAACAGCAGCAAGAGGAACCAGCAGCTGCAGCGTCTACAACACAAATGACTTTATTTCATATCAAAGATGACATTATATGCAAAGCAAACAATCTAAACAATTTGATAAATCTAAAGAAATGCATTTACCTTACAGCACCTTGCACGTACCTCTCTGCCATGAACAGATCTTAAAACCAGTTCTAGGCCAAAACCTTTCCAGAAATTTTCTAAAACTGTGTCTCAAGATATCAAGCAGAATATTCGGAAGCAATTAACGTAATGACATTTTGTGGAGCAGATTTTAGAGACATCAAACGCCTCAGACGTCTGGTTCCTATCACCACTACCGTGAACAATTCTGACTCTGTTTCTCTAGAACTGGTCATTTCACATCAAACCACTCTCAATCACGAGTCAATTCTGCAGAAGTTCTGAAAAAATTGTGGAATTACCATTTAATGTGACTGAAAATGGACCTAGGCAGACCAGATCTCTTCACAAAACATGGACAAAAAGACGACCTTGTAATGCAGATTCTTTTACCTTAGCGTATTAATTGGGATTTCCACCTTCTTGCTTTGTCATTAAGATGTAAACAAAGAGTTTACATTCATTATCATTCAGCGTTTTTGAAAAAGTGTTCAGAATCATGCACCACTGATGATGATAGGAACCAGAAGTCTGAAGAGTTTATTGCACCTACAAGTTACCTCACAAAAAGTTAAAGGTTTTTACTATAGTTTTGGGCAAGTTTTGGCCAAAACATATTTTTAAAATCCATTCATGGGAGAGAGATGCATGCAGTGTGTTGTGAGGGAAAATAGCTCGCTAAAATAAAATTTTTGTTTCAGATCAACAGCTATTTCACCATCATCACCACCATCTAAGAAGTACCACTGTAAGGAAATCCAAGTCTGCATGTTTCTGTACAAAAAAAAATAAAAATTCACATCAAACCACTCGGGAACGACTGTTTACTTCTCAACAACTGCATTATGCAGACATTTTGAAATATTGGTATTGGTATTTATCAAAATAAGAATCTAGGAAAACTTTAGGAATCTAGGAAACTCTTTAGACGTCCGGTTCCAATCACCACAGCTGTGAGCAATTCTGGTTGTGTGTTTCTCTAGAATTGAGAATCTCTCAATCAAACCACTATGAACGAAATTGCCTGTATCTTAATGGTTAAACTACGCAGTGGCTTGGAAAAACACACAGGATTCCCCTTTAAGTGATGTTCAACTTTTCATGTCCAGCATTTTATTATATATCCCTGAGGATAAAAAGAAAAAGCTTTTTAATCGGTTTAAGGCAGGAGGCATTGTAAGGCGAACACTTATTTTTTCCATATTTACGACTATTTTACCATCAGCTTCAACAGGTTCACTGGGGGTTTCGGGGAGTAAATTAAAATGGCTGTATTTGTGTCCTAGACGTCCATGATGACTCCTGGTTCCCATCACCACCACTGTTAAGAAATCGGAGTTGATAAGTTTGTCTGCAAGGAATCACTTCATAGCGTCATTCAAAGCGGTTTCATGTTAACATCTTAAGAACCGAATGATTCATACTTTTTGAAAAATTGCTGGAATTCCCCTTTAAGCTCGTGGCTTAAACTATACTAAAGTGCTCCGTTTTCTGGTTGATGATGTGGCTAACATGTCTTCATGACGACTTTTGACTATTCTGACTTGAAATGTGCCAACAATAAACAGAAACCCGAGAAATGTCGATTTAAAATCACCAAAGTTTTAGTAATAGGTCTGAGAGAGAAGCGCTAGCCTGCTAGCTAACTAATCAGCCTAGCCAAAATTCCCAGAGTTGGCGACGAAATTCGCTACTTCACCTACAAAAAAGCCGAGTTAGTTGTCTTATCCATCTAAAAGCGGTTCAGTTTCAGACATTACCGGTGTAGCAGCGACACTGCGGCCAAATTCGTCGTGTATTAAAGCCGTTAACTGGCTCTAAACTGGGGAAAGACACATTAGCAAGCGCACGCTAATCTAACGGCAACCTGAGGTAAATTAGCTAGCTTCGACTCGCTCGCGACACGGCGCGGGAAAAACGCAGGAACAGCTCGGCCGCAGTTCGCACCTCGCGCACATTTGCAGTGATAATATTTAAGGCTTAAAATAACAAGAGGCGGAATAAGGAGTGGAATCAAATCGGCTGTGATAAATTAAGCTACGTTCACATTACAAGCCCCGTTTCTCGTGTGACGGTTCACACTCGATTAGGTAAGTGACTCTAATGAATCATTAATGTTGACAAACCGGCGTCCTGAAACGATCCGAATCCCGTTCACATTATCAGCCTGAAGTGGCACAGATCCGATTTTTTCACAAAACGTACTTGATTTAAAGTAGAGACACCCAAGGTAAAATATTCCTCCAGTAAAAGTAGATGTTCCTCCCTTTAGACCTCCACTTGAGTAAAAGTACTAAAGTATTTACCTTCAAATGTACTTAAGTATAAAGTAAAAGTACTAAAAGAGTAATTCTGGCTCTGATGTCCTGTTATCATTTTTATAACCAGACTGGCTTCATGAACTCATTTCAGGTGAAAGTCCTCCAGCGTCTCTCTTGGTAAACCAGTCTTTTAATAGAACGTCATTAATTAGTGACGCTGACGTCTATTAAAATTATCATATGCACAAAACACTGAAGGTAAACAGTTTCCATCAGGGAGAACCAAGTGGCTCTGAAATCACTTTTTACACACAAGCAAAGTTTCAGTTTCAGATTTATTTACAACTTAGTTCCAAGTTTAAGTTGAATAAAAACTGGCTTTAAACTCAGGATCACAGATGAGCTCCTTTACTATGTTGATCTGTAGGCCTCTGTTCATAAACATAAACCAGCCCAAACTAATTTACTATGAAATGAAATGTGTTTGTAGAAATTCAGAAAAAAGCTGCGTCAGTCACGACTGCATATGTGGACATATTTCTATATTGTGCTCTATTTACAGGTTAGGTAAGTTCCATCATTGGTGCTCTGGCTTTGCTCTTCTTTCATTTTGACATGTTACATTTTTATACACACAGAAACCAAAAGGAACGACAGATTTCTCAAAATGTAGGAGGAAAAAGTCAGATATTAGACTCTGAAATGTAGTGGAGTGAAAGGAAAATGTTGCCCAGAATGGAAATATTTCAGTAAGGTACAGATACACAAAAAAATACTTAAGTACAGAAACTCATTACATTACTTAGTTACTGTCCACCACCGGATTTTTTTGCCCAAGTCTGACTCAGATCTGATGTTTTCAGGGCTGTGAACCCACAAAAATCTGACCTGAGCCACTTTCATATGTGGATAGATATAATGAAGCTGAGAGCTGATCAGAGTTGAACATCTTCACAGGAAGCTGGTTATGATCATTAGTCTGTGCTGATGATGCACATGATTCATTCACCTGATGTTGCATGCGGACGCCGGTTCACATTGACAGATTTGAGTCACTTCTCTAAAGCAGTGTGAACCATCCTGTCAGGGGAATCGGATTTGAGCAATGAAGCCTGTAATGTGAACGCAGGAAAAGTGGCTCAGGTCAGATTTGCATGTCTACACAGCTCTGAAAACAGATTTGAGTCACATTACGGCAAAAAATCGGATTTGTGCCACTTGGTAATGTGAACGTAGCCTTAATTCCAGTTGTGGGAATTTGCTGGGCCTTCTGGATAAAACACAACAGTCTAGGTGCGAATGTGGGCAGCCTCCAAACCCACATACTACTATACTAGCTATCCACTAACAAAATGAACGATGGTTCTTCAAGGGTTCTAGAAATTGGTTCCAGGTTACAAAGTACCCTTAGCATGATTGCATGACTATGAAAGGGTTCTTCACACTGAGAACGTGCTGTAGACCATTCTATGAAGCACCAAAAAGGGTTCAGCTACTGTTATGATACCAAGCTTGAACCCTTTTTGGTGCTGTATAGAACCATCCACAGCACATTCTCCGTCTGTCTGAAGAACCCTTTCACAATCCAAAGCACCTCTTATTCATGTAAGGGGTTGTTTGAGTGTTCATGGTTTCATATAAAACCATTTGCTTCACTAAAGAACCCTTCAACCCTTCACCTTGTATTTGTGGTGTGACATACTATTTTGATACTATGGTGATTTTTGACATACTATTTATTATGGTAGTATGCAGTTTTGGATGTGTCATCTTTCAGTTTGTAGTGTGTGCCTTCCATATAAAACCTTTTTGTCATGATATTATTATGATATTGTACAACCCTGTCCACAAAAACGTTGGGACGCTGTGCAATATGTAAATAAAACAGAATGCAATGATGTGTAAATCATTTAAACCCTATATTTAATTCAAAATGAACTGTGTGCTCTAAAATGCTGGATGGTCCCTCTTACCTTCAGCCCAGATGACCGGGCAGCCTTCAAGCAGTTGCCGCAAAAGTCAGAGAATTGGAGTTCACTTGTAGTGGCCTTCATTTCCCTGCACATGCAGTTGGTGGATCCGTGGAGGCAGGGCACTCTGTCACCAATGCTGGAGGAGCTAAACCATGCAGCACCAGCACCAGTGCATGGATCCCAGGGGCCGCAGGCAGCATACACTAGCAGCATCCTCACCAGCATTGACGACAGACTTGACGACACAGATGGCAGAAGGGGACTGAGAGGAGCGCTGCTGCTGCGGTCATTGCCCCTAGTAGCACCAGACTTGATGCTGTGCTCTGTGAAGAGTTCCACCATGGCCGGGAAAAGGACATGGTGCTATCTAAGGCATGCAGACAGCTCCAGGTGGAACAGAAACCATGCTAGGCAGACGTGATGCCACACGGACCCACCACTAAGGTGCTTCATGCCAGCTGGGACAACCCAAGGATGCATGACAAAATACTGGGAGCAGCTGGTGCCACAAGGAACATGGTGCTGGGTGCGTAGTATAGGGTGACTGATATGAAGCACTTTGCGACAGGGGGCTCTGCTGGCTGGCCAAGCTGCCATATGAACAGAGCATATGCACGGCAAGGGAGGTATCGCACCAGGCGTGGTGCTCGGGGATGACGGGGGCGCCCGCTACTGAGCGGGCCGGGGCTCTAGGGAGGCCGTGGTGCAGGCACATGTTAAGATTAAGATTAGATTAAGTGACCCTTATTAGTCCCATAACGGGGGGAAATTTCACCTCTGCATTTAACCCGTCCGTGAAGTGAAACACCACATACACTCTAGTGAGCACACACACACTAGGGGGCAGTGAGCACACTTGCCCTGAAGCAGTGGGCAGCCCAATCCGCAGCGCCCGGGGAGCAGTTGGGGGTTAGGTGTCTTGCTCAAGGACACCTCAGTCATGCGCTGTCAGCTCTGGGGATTGAACCAGCGACCTTCCGGTCACGAGGCTGGTTCCCTAACCTCCAGCCCGTGACTGCCCCAAATGTTGTTTTAAAGTGTGTAATAAATCATGTCCTTTTCACCCCATTAGCATCCTGTTCGTGTTCACTGGTTTACGTTGGATGACCTGTCGTTTATTTCCCCCACTGAGTTAGTTTCCCCTGCCAGCTGTTGGAATAAAGAGCATTTTCCTGAAGAGGACATGGCTGAGGCCTTGTGTGCTGATGCAACAACAACAATAAAACATAGCCATTTTAAACATGTGTCTACATGCATGTATACAGCTTTAACTATTATTATTATTATTATTATTATTATTATTATTATTATTATTATTATTATTATTATTATTATCCCTGATCAATTGCCTGCAGTCTCCTGACTCTTGTGTGCTCCTATCTCTGTCGACGGCTGCGCAAAACCACATAACTGTAGTGTCTGGAAACTCGTCCATCCGGGTACGCAGCGCTTGTGCAATCGGTGCTCTAATTGGTCGCTGATTTACAGAGCGCTACGCCATTGGCCGCTGCCCCCGTCACTCATCCGTGCTGGGGGCGGGCTCGCTGGTCGTGGCAGCGCCACAGACCGGCACGTAAGTGGCCTGTAATATTTCTACAGAGAAGTTGTCTTTCTTGTTTCAGTAACACCGCAAGAACAAAGACGGGACCTGGTTATCTCGGCTGCCGGCTGCGCTCCAGCGTTTCGGCTCGTTCTCGTCGCTCACGTTTCAGAGCCGAAAAGTTTCCCCTGCTCACCTGCCGTTGTTTACCCTCACGCAGCGCGTCAGGTAAGACGACCACCACAACAACAAGCCCTCGGCTGCGAGCGCTGAACGTTTCAGAGCAGTTTAAGGGGTCAAACGGGGTTTTTTTCTGCGAAGTGTAACGTCTGGTCGGTCCGGCGGGTCCGTGCTATGAACAGATGAGTGAGAAGTTGGTTATTGATCTTACTCACCTGTTTAACCAGGACACCTGCGTGAGGCTAACTGAACAACTCGCCTGTAGATTTAAAGGTAGGAAATGAAAACTGTTCCTCTCTAAAGGACCATTGAACCAACACTACGCCACATTATGTCTGTCCCCGTTTTTAACGCGGACTGAGGTGTAGTTTCGTTTATAACGCGGTGAGCAGGTGCAGTGAACT
Source organism: Pygocentrus nattereri (assembly GCF_015220715.1). Lineage (NCBI taxonomy): Eukaryota > Metazoa > Chordata > Actinopteri > Characiformes > Serrasalmidae > Pygocentrus > Pygocentrus nattereri. Next base: position 28,415,118 of record NC_051229.1, read on the forward strand.
ACGTCTAGACAATACACTGACAAAGCAGGCCGTCCCTGTGAGTTAAAGCGCCTTACGTGTTTCTGTAGGTGATGATCAACTGGGGGCGCCAGTTCATCTAAAACTTCCCTAACTTCTGCCTCTGGAGACCCCTGAGGGAGGTGAAATCAACGTGGCTAATCATTGTAAGTGAAGGCAGCCGTGGTGGGGAGCCACGTGTTGTTAAAGGGGAGTTCCACCCGTTTTTGAAGTTCAGTCTTTGAGATGTAAACAGTCACATTGGCGTGACGGGAGATGGTGGTGATGGTAACCAGAGGTCGTCATGTCTACAACACGATACAGCGGTTTTATTTACTCTCCAAACCTTAAGTGAACCTGTTGGTGGAGGTAAAATAGTAAAGCGGGAGGGGGGGTACTTTTGAGGACTATTTTGCTTTAGATCATCCCTCCACCAAAAAAGAGGCTAAAATAGGGTTTTAGACCAAATTATTTGTCGTAAAACTGTGTCTCAGACATCAAGCAGCTTTTAGAGGTGGACGTCTGGTTCCTATCACCACCACTGTGAGCGATTCTCAGTGAGGTTCTCTGCAGGGAGGCGTTTCACACCAAACCACTCTGAATGACTTCGTTTGTATCTCAATCGTCTAATTATGTAGAATTTATTTATTTTTTTAAAAATCGGTGTCATTTTCCTTTAAATGCTCTAAATGTAGCGCCTCACATCACCATATGAAACTATTATAGCTCCTGCCACACTTGGAATGTCTGCAAGATGGGAATTAAGCAAGAAATCCAAGATTTGGAGCAGTTTGTCTTAAATACAAGCAAATCAATTTTCATGTATTTTCTTATACTGAAGCTGTCATACTTTCTTTATGGTAATGGGTCGTTCAATAGAAACGTCCACTTTCCTGTCTCTCCATAGGAGTCACTGGTGTTACTGATCCTCCCCGGTGTTACTCGTAATAACGGAAACACCAGAGACGTTTTTACTGAGCAAAGCATTTTACAAAATCACTGCTACGGAGTGTCAAACCGCATGTGGTCAATCATGGAAAATCCACTAAAATATGGAATTGAATCCACGTGTATTACATTTCTTCGCAATGAGCTCAGAATAAAGTCGGTCACACCAGTGACGTCAGCTTAAAGCTTCATATGAGATCATGAGCTGAATGAGAGAATCTCTGAGAACTGAGAGACACAGTGGACTCACCATGAGCTTTTTTTTCTTTCTATAGATCGTCCAAAAAAATAGGTAAAAGGAAGTTGTGATGTCATCGGTGTGACTTTTATTTCAAAACAAGTGATTTTTTTTGTCATGCGGTAACGCCAGTGACACGACTCCTGGGGACAACTTTTATTATATAATAATATTTATATGGAATTTGTTTCTTTTGTCATTTAATTTATATGTTCTAATAATCATGTATAGATTATTGGAGTTGAAATTGCAGAAAATTTGTATTTTTATTTATTTATTTTTTTTTATGGCCTCACCCTTCACACATGACTGTGGGGACAAGCACGTCTGTGGTGTTTGGAAGTCTAGATGATTGATTTAAAAACCAATATTGCTAAACTGATGGCTGGAGAAAATGTAATTGTTAAAATAACACAGTTTTATCTGAAAATGTAAAAAAAAATAACTTTATATAACTAAATAAAGTGTAATGTACATTTTCTGACTTCCTCTTATTTTGTCCACATGTTCTGTTACAGTATCTGCGGTTATGCGGTTTGAGACAGTTAAGATACTGTCTCCATTTGCATATTGAGTGCCCTAATTTGAATACATATGCAGCAACGAATGAAAATGAGCAGCCACCATTTAGCTTTATGCAAATAGCATCATGCTAATGAGTGGTTATAGCTTCTGTTCGCTGTTAGCCGTGTTAGCACGTGTGATTTTTCAGCACAAGCTTGAGTCACAACCTGATTTAACACTATAACAAAGCCTTTAGCTGGTCCTCATGGCTTTAATACAGTCTAAACATCATCCGAGCGTCACTTTCTACAGTCGTTGCAGTGCTTAAATATAAAAGCTCAGTCGGTGGCATGTAAGCTTTCATTACTGGTTAGCTTCTCACTGCAGAACTAGATAGGTGGGTCGATTGATCGATCAATCTTTATTGATCCGGAAGGGAAATTGCAGTGTTTCAGTAGCGTATAATTGCGCATAAGCTTACATATCACTGCTGTCGGAGCGAAACCTCGTATCTCCGAAATGGTAACTTTACAGGAGAAGGAAAAAACCTACTTTGCTTTTAATGCAAGTCAATGGAACCAGAATTTTTTTCTAAATCATTTAGAGCCAGTTCTGTTGGTCCATTCGTCATGAAATTTACACAGGATGTAAAGGGCAACGGGTGTTTTTACAATATGTCAAAAAAAAAATGGAGATGCAAGGGTTTGTTCCGATAACAGCGGAAAAATAGAAATAAACCTAGACATAAATTAAAGTACAAGAGAAATAAATGTATATCTGTTTGCATATTTACATGGCATGTGAGACAGATTTGTTGTATTTACATGACAGCAGGCACTGAGTGGTATGAGGTCAAATAAAAGCATGTGTTATAGACGTGACTAAGTCTAGAAGTAACTAACTTGGAGTTGCATCAGTATTACAGTGTAAAGTGTGCACAGTGAAGGTGCCACTACAGCAGCAGTTATGATACATTGCACAGTGTGTATTGATAAAGAAACCAACTTCAGGCATCAGACACATTTTGGTTGGTGGTTAAATTAGATTTTTGGTCAATTTTTCTAACATCTGCATCTCTTTCCTGCCTAGGAGACCACTATGGCAGCATGGATTGGCCTTATTCTCATGGCAATTGCCATTTTTTCTAAAGGAGCGGAGGGGAGGAGAGATGAAGTGTTATATTGCTCTGGTGAGTTTCACTTACAGGTAATTCAGTGATGAAGTCTAAAATGTTGCACAGAACTCGCTTGTAGACTTGAAAAAGTAGTTCTGCGGTTCTAGTAGTAAACAGTATTTCTTCCAATGTATTTGATAAATAATTTGAAATTATGCGCCAAAGTTTTCAAGGAAATGTCGTGTTTAGGTTTGTTTGTTGTCAGGGATGTGTCTGCCTACATCACATATTAATAATGTGCTGGTGAATCAATAGCTTTACCAAAACAATTGACACAGAAACGCTCGTCTGAAACCCTGACTGGTCAGAGCACAGAGTGAAGAGCATTGTGATTAGGTAGGAGTCCGATTTGATCTTGCTGTCTTTTGTCGTTGCAGTGATTAACAATTTATTGTACAAGCCCAGTTCAGAGGAGGATTTCACACACATGGGAGGAATTTATATTTGGATTGGTCTTCGTATGAGAATTGGTCAGGTGTTGTTTTGGGAATGTCTCTCTTTAGTCCATAGAAATGTATGTTCACGTTCTTTTGATCTCCAGCACTTTCAGTTTTACATCACGACCCAGCAGCTGCTACAGTTGTCTTTTGCTTTGTGTTGTCTTTTTGGTATTGAGATAACTTTAGGATTATCTATTCATAGTTGCATTTCATATTTTTCTCAAAATGAATATTTGATGGCTTAATTTTACCCCAGTTTAGACCTTACAACAGGATATGCAACCATTCTGGTATTGTTTTCTTTAATACCTGCACCACTTGCTGAGGATTTCTGCCAATTTTTCAATAGTTCTGCTCAATTCAGCCGTTGAGATGTGAACAAAGTCGTTTGTTTGATGTGAAGTGGTTCGTTGTAGAGAATCTTACTGAGATTTTCATTTACAGTGATGGTGATAGGAACCAAGCGTCTCTACACAAATATAGACGTTTTATTTTACCGTCCAAAATGGCCAGTGACCTTGGATGTGATTCTAAATATAATATTTTAGTGGAAAACATTTTTCTTTGGGTTTTGATTTGCATTAGAACACTCAGTGTACCTCTCCAATATTAATGCATTAATGTACGTACTCTTTTTAATTTGGTGGCCGTAGATCATCCCAGCCGTGATATTATTGGTGATAACTCACTCCTTGAGTGTTCTACTGCAGTTAAATAAATACAGTAAGAAATGAATAAACTGGCCGTGAACGCGGCGTTTAATATGTTTTAATGTTCAGTTCCTTCCTCCTAATTAAAGCTCCTTAACGAGCAGCTCGTTGCTACGTCAGAGTAACGAGCTCCGCCCACTCGCAGCTCAGCCGGCAGTTCGTTCTCCAGCTCCTTACACTAAATTCCCAAACTGTCGTCTCCACTGAGCAGCTTTTGTTTTTTATTGGCTCAGTTTTATGGCTCAGTCTGATTTGGTCCGACTCTGAAGATCAGACACGTTTGGCGAATGGTGTTGGGTTCATTTCTGGCTGATTCCAGGTTGTTCAGCTGTCTGTCACAGCTGCCGAATGAAAAGCTGCTCAGTGGTGATGACAAAATAACACCATGGTTGTGATCTGGTCACCGTAGATCATCACAGCCGTGATGTTATTTTGCGATAACACACCGCCTTTTGTGTTCCAAAGCTTGAGTGTCCAGTTACATAGAAACCTCCGGTTGAATGTTCCTAAAGAACAGCTAGACTTGGCCGTAGGTGCAGTTAAACCAACCGCGTGCTTGATTCCCAGGCTACGTCATGGGAATGAAGGTTACAGACAATGTAAAATTCGATCAGGCCCCACACGCTGTTAGGCCCATTTACAGCCGCACCAGGCCAGAGTTATTTGATGATGTCATGTTGTTATGAAGGCTTAGATTTTATGGACTTTTGAGTTTCAGTGGAAATGACTAGGGGCTCTGTGTTTGTGCCAACAGTACTATGTGCTTGAAAGGGATCCACATGCTGAGAGTACTGTGGGCCTAAGTGAGCTTACATATCCTCCTGAAATACAATAACGTCTTTATTATGAAGATAGAAAAAGACATCTTGCAGTTATTTAATCTCAGGGGATCAGTTTTTAACACTTGCCGGAGAGTTGGAGTAGCGTAGCAGGGGCCCATTCGGCAGTCCGTCATTGAGATAAACTTGTAGGTTTAATGGAAATGGTCTGCACTTCTAGTGCACTGAGCAACTTCTTGCATCATAAGACAGTTTAAGTAAGTGCATAAAGGTCAGTGTAACAGATTGGACCACAGTACATTTTCACCAATTGTTTGGACTTTTCCATTTGTTCCATTTTTAAATTGTTTTTTTTTTTTTTTTTGTTTTTTTTTGCAATTGTTGAATGAAAAAAAAACATTGTGTTCATAAGATCTCAGCACTTGTGTCGCTACAGTTTTGCTTATGTGGTTGTCTTGTTTGCAAACTTGTTTTGCAAAAATCAGAGAAACCTACAAAATAAGAAATCATGATTCATAGTCATGAAAATACTGAAAATATCTTGTGGTATTTGTTTAATGGTTCAAAATCCATAAAAGAATTATTAAGTATGCACCGTGATCTTGGAATTATATCACTATCAGATATTTACTTTAAAAAGTTGTCTTTTGATGTGACTGATATTGTGTATATGTGTGTATGTATGTGTGTGTGTGATTGTACTTAAATTTCATAATTAATGGACCAAAATGACCTGGAAGAAGTCTAGTTCCACTGACTTGCATTAAAAGTAAAATAGGTTTTATCCTTCTCCTGTAAACCTACCCATTTTGGAGATACAAGGTTTTGTTCTGACAGCAGCAACGTGTGTGTGTGTATGAATGTATGTATGGATGTGTGTGTGTGTGTGTGTGTGTGTGTGTGTGTGTGTGTGTGTGTGTATATATATATATATATATATATATATATATATATCTCTCTTTTGTATTGATCTTCAGAAGAACGGTGTGAGTAGGCAGTGCAGAGTTACTGTGCTAAAATATAATAATTATAAAATATAAAAAAAGATTTCTGTGTTTTATAAAGGTTTGTGTCATCGTCGGCATCAGCAGATATACAGTCCTACACACAAATCAGACTTTTAGTAAAAAAAAAAAAAGAAAACTAATTTTACTAAGAAAAAAAATATATTTAACAAAATTATTCAAAAGCCTCAACGACTAAATTAATGTCCATTTTTTCCCAATGTTTAGCGTGTCCCCTTTCAGTTTTAGCTTTTTAGTTTTCAGTTTTTTAGGGAAAACCACGCCCCTAAAGTTCAGTCTTAGAAGTTGGTTTCATTTCCTGCCTCTCATGAGGTTTTCAGAGGTTGGCGCTACCAGCCCTCTAAAATAAAAATGGCTGTAATGTGTTTATTAATAGAACTTTAGCACGTCATAAATTTGAAATGCTGTCATAATTTTCGATATGATTTTTGCATTCTGGGTTGTTCTGTATTACGGTTATACTCCACATCGTCAGAGTTCTGTCACTGTCCTTTTCTCAGTGAGGTTCTTCTTGCTCAGCTACACGTCTTTTCAGACCCACAGTGCTGAGTGGTCTTCTCACAGTGGAAGGATGGACAGAAACACCTGTGGATGTTTTCAGATCTGAAGCAGCTTGATCTTCTCCTCTCTCTCAGAGATCAAAGCTTTCAGCGCTGTTTCTCTGATGGGGGAAGTTTTGGGGTCGACCAGGTCTTGCACGGTTGTTATGAGTCCCATTTCCTCTGTATCTGTTAATCATTCTTGGAAATCCTGTTTTGAAAACCTGTTTTTTGAAGTTCTCCTTCCTTGTGCAAGTGAATTGTCTTACATGTAATCTCTGAATTTTCTCCTTTAGCCATTTGAGGTGCACCGAGAGATGTTTGCAGGCGGTCAGCTGTTGTTTAGGTAGTTGCTTGTGTGAACATTAGAGTCTTTTTGAATGTGAACGTGACGCCCTTTGGAGATCTTCTGTTGGAAGCACTCGGGTGTAACGGGTCACTTTTAAGATTGGAAGAGGTGAAGTGCAAGTAAAGAGTTTACAAATTAAATACTGACATATTTAATGTTCCACCTTGATGCTTGAGGCTTTTGCGTAATTTCGTGTGAAATATTTGCTTCTTGCTTTTTTTCTGAAGCTGAAAATTAATACCTTGTACTTAATGGCTAATTTGATTGGAAATCAAGTGAAAGGGCTGACCTTTCGTGCAGGACTGTACACGCATGAAGCAAAGCAGATTTCTGCCGCAGCACAAAATACACCTTTATTTTTAAACTTTATGGTTTTATGACCTGATATTGACAATAGAAGTGAAGACCGACGTAAAAAAGCGCTCTGATTTCGGGCATTTTATCCTTGGAACACAATAGCGACACCAGTGCAGTTCCATCCCGGTTGCAGTTTTCCACAGGCTGTTATTCCTCCCCTAAAAGCGGCCAATCCCAGCCCCTGTCTGGCATCACTGTGGCACACTGTGCGTCCCACGTACAATGACATCTTAAATACAAAGTGGCAGACAGCCGAGTGTCTTTAAGCTGGTTTATTCGCTTCTACTGGAAGTGCTGAACTCAGTACAGCTGTGCAGGTTTGGGAATCGGCGAAGATGGACCCGCAAGGACAGCTTGGCCTCTGTTTTGTGAGGAATGAGGGTTTAACCTCCGTGTTGGTGGGAGGTTTAAAAGTAACGTTAATAATTTTGGTCGGTGGTTGAACGACATGGATCATTTGGTGCACTAGACCCGTTTAACTGCTTCAGCTGATTCGGCTGCACTTTTGGAAATGAGTGGTTTGCGACTTTTTTTCCTGTTTGTTCTCGTTTTGATGTGGCAGTTATATTTACTGCGGTTTTATAGAGGTTTTTATGCTGGGAGTCATTTTGAGCTCCTCGTGGTATAAATGATAGCATCCTGGAAAGAACAACAGTGCATACATTTTCTGATGAGATTAGTAAGGTAGTAGATTGCTTGGAAGTGTGGATCGTGGAATTATAATTCAGTGTTCAAAGGAAGACCAAATAATCTCAACTCTCAATTAAGAAATGACTAAAGCACATTTGACGCAACGTTTATTTTCCATTTAAATGAACAGTGTAAAACTGTGAATAATGGCTGTGCAGTTAAGTCGTAGATAGGATGAGCTCACATGTTGCAAATATGACGTATTAAATATTCACGGTGGCTTCAGCGTCCGTAGATATTGTACATGTGAACGCTGTTCATATTGAATCCCGTTGTGCTGCTTTACTACGTTATAAAGCAGCGGACGTTTTGCGAGTAACTATTTATTTTCTGGTGTTTTTAGGCCTCGTTTTGAAGCGAACTACATGAATTTGTTTGCTTGTGTGTGTTACTGTGAAGCATCATCTCCCAGCTCATTTGTAATGCAGTACTTTATGCTGACTTTGTCACAACTGAAGTCTGTGATATCACTTGGCGCACTCACAAAAATAAATATGCAATTAATTCTGTTGCACGAATCAAAATCGGGTGCAGTCTGAGTGGCCTTGGTGGCCGACTTCTTCATGACATTTTTTTTTTTGACTAGTTAATCAGTTTTCCGAATCCACCACGGACAATGACAGGCTGCGTCTTCATGATTAATAATCGTAGTTAAAAATGAAAATGTTTAAAATTCCATGCACGTGAGCTCTCTGATAACTCTCCTCAACCCATAACCCTCACACAGATGCCTCTAAGGAACGATTCTGGCTCACAAACTTAGTCATGCTTGTGTGGGAGCTAGACCGTCCCAGGGCCCTTCGCCTTTTGAAGCGGTCCCGCAAAGAAGGATGGCATTGAGCCGCCAGCAGCCGTTGCTTTGCGTCGGGATTTGGTGTGGTTTTTCCGCGTAGGCAGCGGCATTTACTGACTTGTCATGAATCATGAGAGTGATTGTTGCTAAGACAACAAAAGCGCTCAGGTTCTATGTACCGTAAGCTTATCAGCCCACTCAGTATAATCATAATACTTCTCCACAGCCGTGGGGTGAGCATGGAGTTCAGATGAAGACGTTTTCGGTTCATTTCGCCGTGTATTTAACACATGGCGCAGTTTCAGATTCTTGTCTCATCAGGATTTATGAATGACTCTGAGGGGCATATGGAAGGTTTAATCTCAAACTCATTCATGGCTGTTTTTATAGGGTTTGCCCATCTGGATAATCTGAGGATTTTCCACGTTGCCTTGCCGGTGTAGTAAGTCTCTCTCGTGGGTGCAAGTAGAAGCGGTCAGGCTGTAAAAGCCTTCTACTCTAAAATGCACATCAGAGCTATGTTGGCCGTCGATCAGACTGGTAAGAATTTGATCTTTACCTACTGTTTGATCAGCAAAGTCGTTACAAAAACGGCTGCAGGTGGCAAAGGCACACTGAAATCGTTTGCCGTCTTCGGTGGATGGACGGTAGATCTGCTGTGGGCTACAGTTACAAAGCTAGCATCAAACACTAGAGCGTTCAAGGAGGCCGAAAGCTCAGCCCAGATAAAGGCTGTTTTAAGCGCCGCCCAAGCCTGGCAGTTACCATGGAGATGTATCAAGCATGACTAAGCACTAGCAAACTCAAGCCCAGCGTTTCATCAAGAACTTGCACCAATGGATGGGTTTATTTATTTATTTATAGCAGTCGAGCCTATTTTTTCCTCATTATGCTTTTCTTTCAGTTAGACATAATTAATGTAAACGAGCCCATTTCATCCTCTAAAAGGTTGCTGAGTGCTTTTCTTGACCTTGTGCCCTTCTAATTGATTCCTGATGACCAGTATAGCATGTTTAGTGTAGCTCTAGCTGCAAGCAAACAAATTGGAAATCTCCAGAGGTTCTGAACGCTGTTTGCATCAAGACGCCAGCCGTTGGCGAATCAGTTGGTGAATTCTAGCGACCTCACCAAGCAACCTGCCTCTGTGCAAATCTACCTCTAGATCTTTAATTTTTCTGATGTCATTTCACTTATTTAATTTCTTTTCTCCGCTGCCAATTCACTGTGAAGCAATTAAGCGAACTGCAACGATCTTCCATCTCCTCTAGCCTGTGTGGCCATTGCAGACGAGCTCAGCTACTCAATCAGCCAGATTGATCCGAAAAAGACCGTCAACGTTGGAGGGTTCAGGCTCAACCCTGATGGCAGCATGACTGAAAAAACGGTAAGTTGCTCAGCCACACACTGGAATCCTCACACGCACTGCTGGAGGGGTGTTTTAACATTTTAGCACTTACTAGAGAGGTGTGTTACATTTGCTGCTGCTGCTACACTGTAGATGCAAGTGTTTTCTGGAACATCTTTTCAGTGTCTTGCAGTGTTTGGTTCTCCTCCTCTTTGAGAACCTTTTCAGGTTTTTGCTCAGGTCGCTCTAAGGTGGAGTTTAAAACTGTTCTAAAAAAAAGGTTTGGAATCTAAAAGTTTGGATTTAGTGTGGTAGTAGCAGCAGTCATTCTTTAATATGTCCTCTTCAGTAAAGCCATCATACTGAAGAAGCAGGAATTCAATACTTTTTTGGAATTAGATTTTTTTTTTGTGACGCGATTCCGTCTCTTTCGTCACGATGTAAACAGTCATTCAGGGTGTTTTAATGTGTAGCGGATCGTTGTAGAGAGACTTATCCACGTGGGTTTTACAGTAGTAATAGGGACCACATGTTATAAGGTGTTTTGAGCGGTTCAAATTGGGATTTCAGTGTTATTCTAGGGATAGGGATACATTAATAAGGGGATTCAGGACCTTCGTCTGATATTTTTCATGTACGTATCTGTAGATGCTGATGTCATACATGCTTGTACGAAGTGGAAATTGAGACTAAATCCGCTTGGATTGAAATTATAGAGGAATTTCTTCGTAAAGAGCTGAGAAACACACTAAAATGAATGAGAGGGTTTAGGGAAGTAGCTCATTGTTGCCGAAACACATCGTTCGTCCACGATCCAATAAATGCACCATCAAATATCGGTTTGACGTATTGGTCAAATCTAAATAGCTGATGCTGATATGATTCCAGTGCCATTAAGCATCTCTACTCAACAGGTTTAAAGGGCCGAATCATCTACATGGTCTACGTGATTCGATTGTTGAGCTATAAAGAATCATTCAGTGTTTTATTCGTGAAATTAGACGTTGTAGAGAAACGTACTGACTCTGAATTCTTTAGTGATGGTGAAGGGGAACCAAAACAACCATTGATCCCTCACGTGTCCTCTATATCACTGCTGTTGGACCTTGTAACCTTGTATCTCCATTTTTGTTGTTGTTGTTGTTGTTGTTGTTGTTGCTGTTGTTGTTGTTTCATACTTTTGTTTTTTTTTTTTTTGTTCTGTTTTTTTTTTCTTCTTCAAAGTTTCAAAATGCCAGCCAACTTTTACAATGTGCCAGAATTTCATGAGGAGCGGACCAGAAATGCTCAAAGAGCTTGGAATAAATCCGTTTTTTTTTTTTTTTTTCCCCTCTGCTCCTTCGTTTTGTTCCAACAGCACTGATGTGTAACGTTGACGGTGGTGAAATAGTGGTGAAATAACGTTTCCTTTGAGCGCTATTTTACTCTCCCTTCAGGACAGAATCACCGCAGAACTATGTTTCAGGTATCGGGCAGTGAATCCATAACCGCTTCATAGTAATATCTTCCTGGGAGGGAGCTTTTAGAGGTGGATGTCTGGTTCCCATCGCCACCACTGTGAACAAAGACTTGGCAAGGTTCTCTAGAACAGAGCGTTTCACGCTGAACCGCTCTGGACGAGTTTGTTTGATTGAATTGACTAACTTGGCTCTAAAACTTCTTACATTGTCATGCACCAGTGGGCAGGACGAAAAAGGTCAGCCAATGAGATCATGCTTCCCCTCTCCCACCCATCATTTAGAGACGATGCTCAGGTGGCTCAGCCACCCCTCCCTGCTCCTGCGTCGCTCAGCAAACGTCACGATACGGAAGAAACATGCTGCATGGTTTCTGTTTTGTGTTGATTTTCATATTTGTGCATATTTAACAGCTAAGATCAGTGCCAAAGGCTGCTTTATGGACTGGTTTCTGCTCAAACAGCCTGCTGCTGCTATGGAATTATGAAGCTTACTGCTAATACAGAGAACATGCGTCTGCATATTTTAATGGATTGTTTCTTTGTGGAGTTCAGAATATCAGGCAGGTGGAAAAAAAAATATTAAATGTGGCTTGTGCAAAAGTTATGCCACCTTTGGATTTTATGTTTCCTTTTTTTTTGTAATTCAGAAAATAAATAGAAACTGTGCTTTTAAAAGTGCAGAATATTTTGTTTGCTGCTGCAAAGGTTGTAACTTATTTTATGAGGAGTGTTCAAACTTTTGCACACCTTTTGCAGCTGTAGGTGGATGTGGGGGCACTATTTGGCAAGCCACAGGTCATTATTGCTGTTTTTCTGCATGGGTTATGGTTATTAATCATTTTAGGATTTAGGATTAGGAGTAACTTAAAAATAAAAGTACCAAGCGTACTACCAAAGCAGTTCAAATTCAGAAATATTCCCGTCAATATCTCGGAGTAGCCATATAACATTTTTCCTGCTGTAATGAAATTAAGCTCAGCTGGAACGGGTGAGAGGCCAGACTTCTAAATGTCTTGGTGTTACGGCGCCACTGAGAGAAGCATGTATGCAAAACATGAGCTCGTGAATGCACAAATATTGTTGAACTTACCTTGATCTTTCCATGTTTTTATTCGCCTTATGAACAGAGCCAAAAAAGTTTGGCAGCTTTTGGAAGCGGATGCATTTTCTATTGAGAGCCCTCGGCGGACCTAAAGCCCCCCACCCCCGTCCCCCCACCCCCAACTGTTTTTACAGTAATGACTCCCATCACTGCAGGAGGTCAGAGGTTGTGGTTCATCGATAGGAGAGAAATTCATAAAGGTTCCAGCAAACTTTGACCGCAAGCAAAGAGGTCGTTTCACTTTTGACTCAGAAAGTGGCGCAATTATTTCAGCCGGGTATCACTTACATGCTGGCTGTAAATCAATGGTGTTTGTTGTTGGTGGAGACTCTGCCGGCCCTGCGGTGCAGAACAAGTAGCAGTTTCTTAAAATCATCTGCCTTTATTCAAAGACCTGCCTTAAGGTTGTGTCTGCACTGTATCTGGCAAATTTAACAATTATGCTAGTGACTTGATACCCAGCTAAAAATATCGAACATCTAGAACAGCGACATCATTGGCTGTCGTTCAAAACCATGTGATTCGTTTTATTTTTGTTTTAATAATTTATTCATTTTTTAAACACCATTTGAAACACCAGCTGCTATGTGTGAATATTTCATGCTGAGTCTGTAGTCACTTCAGATCAAATTTAACGTGCATGAGAGTCGAACATTTTCTTTATTCTCACCTATAAAGTTGCCCTTATGAGAATAATAGATTTCCCTAGGAAAGCGATGAAAGTGTGAGGATAAATTTCCTCCCTGATGCAGCCGAACTGCGTATGTTACATAGTTGGCTGATTTCATCCAATTCCTTCCGACTGAGTTAGGAAATGTGTTGGCGTGCTACAATAGAGGTGTCATTTTAAAATAGTGGTTATAATCTTTTTTAAAAATTGCTTTGATTGTTCCTCTGAAACTTTTGACCGTCATTGAAATTTTGGCTGTTCCCTTACGTTTTTGGATTCTTCCTGACAGTTTTAGGTGGCGCCCCTTATTTTTATCGTTAAATTTTTCCCCCACTCTGAATTTCATCTGTGTTCTGACTTTTTTTTTTTTTCAAAATTTTAGGTTTTGCTCCTTTTTTTTATATTTTTAATAAACGCCCCCCCCCAAGTTTATTGAGTCTGCATCCAATAAAGTTTTTGACTGTGCCCCCACATTCGTCACTGTTCCTCCTACATTTTGTTGAACTGTTCATCTGCTTTTTTCACTGTTCATCTGCTTTTTTTAACTGTTCCCCTAACTTTTTAGCTGTGCCCATATTTTTTAATATAGTGTATATTGTTAACTGTTCAGCTGATTGTCTTGAAAGTGCCCATATATGTTTGACAGTTTCTGACTGTTTCTATAAATATTTGTGCATTTTTAACTGCACTATTTATTTATTTATTTATTTATTTATTTATTTATTTATTTATTTATTTATTTGTCTATTTATTTATCTCAGAGGGACAAGCTCTCCTAAAAGAAAAAGGTAAACCCTGTGTAACACTTCCCTCACTCCCAGGCCTCTCTGCAGATCTTTGAGGCTTTGGCAGGCTTGTAATGCTTGCTTGGCTAAAGAGGACAGTTTTAACTGTTTCCTCCTTAACTGGGGTGTCAGTATTTAAAGGTCAGACCCAATGAACTCAAAGCCCTGACCCCTGCTATCCAGGGGCCGTCATTAGGTGGCTGACTCTCCTATTGATTGGGGGTTAATCTCCTTTTGATTGTACCCACTGACTAATAACAAGTGTTTACTCAAGCTGAGAAAGCTCTGGCTTTTAGCTGTAGCCTGTGAAAGTTAAACCGGGCTTGTTTACGTTACATAGGACAGGAAAAAATCGCTGAATAGCTCTACAGAGTCTGAGATCGGCTGACATTCATGTTGGCACCATCACAACAGACAGAAATGGCCGAGAATGAGCGATTTTGAGTGACACGTTTAAGTATGAAGCTCAGAATGAACAGTTAGACTGTAGTGATGTGGCGATTTACTGTTTTACTGATTTATTGTTCAGCCAGTCCAGCGTTAATATCGTTCGGTTCATGTTCAGTTTTAAAGTGCAGGGTCAGGGTGTTTATTGTATTGTCTTTGATGGCACTGTGGTGTACAACACTTAAAGGGGAATTTCACCAATTTCACCAACATTTTCAAAAATTCAACGTTTGAGGTGTAATCAAAGCCATTCCTACTGGTTACGCTGGTGGTGATGGGAATCAGGGGTGCGAGGTTTACAGCACAAGTATAGCCTTTTTATTTACTATCCAAAATGACACGTGAACCTGTGTGTCATGTGAGTTTTATATGTAAGGCTGATGATGGTTAAATAGTGGTAAATCTGAAAAAAGGGGTTGTTGTTTTTTTTGGGGGGGGGGGGGCTTACGTTGCCTTAAGACACCCCACGTGTACCCCTCCACCAGAAAAGGACTTACAAAACATGTGTAACTATTATAATGACAACATTTCAGGCATCAGACAAGGTTTGAAGCCATCCAGTGTATTAACATTTTATGGGGTAGCTTTTAGAGGGATTGATGTCTGGTTCCTATCACCAACACTGTGAACAATTCACATCACTCTCAGTGACTTTGTTTACATCTTAGTGACTGTATAATGGGGAGATAAACTCAGTGCAGCACCTAAGAATTGTCAGTGCAGATGAACGTCTGGTTTAAAATGTCGCTTGCAGGTGAGGTCAGTTGTCTTCTGATTGTGATTTGCTGACTTATGT
This sequence comes from Pygocentrus nattereri, assembly GCF_015220715.1. NCBI lineage: Eukaryota > Metazoa > Chordata > Actinopteri > Characiformes > Serrasalmidae > Pygocentrus > Pygocentrus nattereri. The sequence goes on from NC_051229.1 coordinate 28,430,265, forward strand.
TTTGTAACGTGAACATGGTTTGTTCAGGATTTGTAGATTGAACATGGAATCCAGGATCACGTTATCGGTTCGCAATCTATTATTCTGTTATTGTGCAGCTCTGCTTCATTTAAAAACAAACATTAATTACTGCTGCAACCACAAGGGGCTTCTCTCTCTTGGCCCAAAGCCTGTTTAAGGGGTCCCTCAGTGATGATCTTAGCATATTCGCCAAAGAAGACTTCACTCCGTTAAATGCCAACTCGCTGATCTATTTCAGGTTCGTGTTGTGAGCTCTTGGTTATGTTCAGCTGTTTCTATTTCTTTTCTTTTTTTTCTTTTTTTTACATTTTGGGTTGTTTCGTAGGCTGCTGTTGTGTTTTTTTTTTTTTAAGGCCACATGTATTGACTACCTGCTCTTCTAAAGCTTCAATGCTGGTTCCAATGGAGAGTCAGTGGAGGATGGCATCCCTGAGAAGCCTTTTCTCTTGCTGCGCTTTCGAGCCCCCCCTCCTCCTTTATTCCAGCAGAAATTCTTTATTGACAGGTCCTATTCAAACCCCTCAGACTGTTACGGGTAGGAATTTAATTCCCCATTTTCAGGATTGCATGATAAGCACTAGGCAAGAGGATGCAGCGCAGAAGCCAAGCCTGAGGTCCAGAGGGAAGTTTTTACTTGTCTTTTAAAGTTGTTTTTGTTTGTTTGTTTTATTTACTTTTTAACCCATTCTGCTGTTCTGTGTTTTGTCCAGATTAATAAGTTCAGTGCATAATTGGCCAAGATTTGGACTGTTTTTTCTTTCCTTTGCTGAAGGCGATTCAAACTCTGGCCTTGTGTTTCTGACGCATTGTTTGATGCCAATTTTATTTATTTATTTATTTGTTTATTTATTTATTTATTCGCTCACTCATTTTTATGTTTGGTAATTGCTATCCTCTGTTGCTACTTGAGGCAGAGATCCCTTAATTCTAATTCATCTAGATTTGCTCAAGGTTGATTGTATCCTGTCTTTTCTCTCTCTGCGTGTTCAACCCACCGCCTTTTTTTTAATTAAAAAAGCAGGGAGGGATGCGTGGACTGGTCGCTTCTCCTTCCATAGGACCTTTTGTCTTATTCGTGACCAGATGGCGGTGAGCCACGGAAGCCTCTTTGTGTCCTGGAGCCTCGGAGGAGGACAAAAAAAAGAGAGGGGGGGTGGTGGTGCAAATAATAAAAAAAAAAAAAAAAAAGTGCCTCCATAATGTAATGAGCGAGACCGGAAGGGTCCATACTGTGTTTGAAAGGGGGCAGAGGGGTCAGGGCATATATCTACATCCAACACCAAATCCAGCTCATCTGCAACCTGCCCTTCTCTACTTCTGCCTCCTTCTTCTTTTACCACCCCCCCACCAATTTAACCCCCCTCCTCCTCCCCCACTACCCTTTCAGTGGTCTGACAGGGGAAAACTTCCTGCTTTGATCAGCGGAGGGTGGAGGAGAGGGATCGGCCCAGGAGGAGCACAAGGATGACTCTGCGCTGTTTACCCTGCTCTACCGTGCACTTGGCTGCTGTTGACAACTTCCCCCACCCCACCCCTTACCCCCTTTTACCCCCCGCCCTGCGCCCTATTCTGTTACAGGCCGCCCACCCCCCCCTCCCGTGCACCCCGTCCCCTTTCCCCTTCCGGGGGAGACCACGAGGGCGGGTGCAGGGGTGCACCTTGACCTGTCTAGACGCCACTGTGTGGTTTTGTTCCGTTGCCAAGGCGAGGGGACCTGCGCTCTCCAACTTTAGAGACGCAGGTTAAAAGTCAGCGGTAGTGTTTTTTTGTTTTTTGTTTCCCCCCTCCGCTCCTGTTTAAAGAGAACGGAAGGATAAAAGGTCATCAACATGACCTGGATGCCCTTCCATTATTAAAGTTTTTTTTTTTTTTTTTTTTTTTTAAGGGGGGGCCCCAAGTTTTTAAAAATGAAAATAATTTTAAGCTGGAAAAAAAATCTAGCAATTAATTAATTTATCGCCAATTCTACTCCGCTAGGTCCCACTCGCTAGGTCAGAGACGCACCTGTCTGAGCTGCTGGATGGAGTTTGCAATAACATGAGTGACTATGCGCTTTACGAGGACCCCGACACCAAAGAGCATAGCTACAAGAGGTTCGCTCCGAGGAGCAGCGACGGCGGGAATTTTCCGGATTTCAAAAATTTTAAGTTTGCCGGACCAGAGGGCTCCGATTCCTTGAAATTTGCAGTGAGTATTTTTATTCAATTGGTTATTTACATGTTTTTCTCTCTCCTTGGTTGTACATTTTAAACTGAAATTGAAGAGTTTCAGCAAGAATCTTCCTTCACTTTGGTTTCTTACGCATCAGCCGTTTTTGTGACCTTGTACAAGTGGACAGACGTGTTTCGTCCACTAAAGGCTTTTGGATGTGACCCCTCCAATGGCCAGTAACTGCTGGAAGGTCCAAACTTTTATTACACACTTCTGCAAGTTCAGAATAACTATAACTATATTTACTGGATGATCTGTCGAAAAGGTGGAACATCACAATTTCAAGTGCTTCTCTGAAATACTTTAGCTTTAGTTCTTCGTTTTTGGAGAATGCCTGGCTATCACAGTGATGATGGACGGTTAAAGTGCATCAGTTTAGGATGACCTGCAGATCTTCTAACAGGTTTCTTGGTGTAGTTGACACCATGCTCTTTTTAAAGAATATCTCCTTTCTCACAGACACTTGCCCTCCAGCCCTGCCAGTGCTTTCCCCTGTATGACAGTGCAAGTCTCATGCACTGTATACAGCCATCAACTAGTATAGGTGTCCATAATCCATAAAAATGTCGTTATAACCGAATTCCTGAGTGACTTAACGCCGGCGCTGGTAGATGACCATGCTTCTGCCTTGTGAGCTTTTCAAGATGGCAGCAAACCTGCTAGTGCTGGGTTGCTAAAGATGGCTGCCGGCTCATATTTAAACGCTGTTTGGGATGAAGTCTAAGACCATTCACCCTCTCTGCTGTCGAGCTAACTCTCCTCTGCTCCTGCCTCTTGCAGTGCGAAACGATTGTGGAGGAGTTGGAGGAGGATATCATCTCTCTGTTCACCCGTGAAGAGCAGCATGTGGCTCTGAAGCTGTGTAGTGAAGTATCAGGTATGAACACTAATTCTGCCACCTCACTTCACCCCGACCTTCCAGCGTGAGCACTGAGCTCTCAAACCAAAAGCATAGACGCACCGAGGCTGACGGAGCAAGTGTGCATTGGGCTGCTCCAGTATCTCAGATATTGTGCTTAATTAAGGCTGAATTAAGATGTGTAGGGATGGGCGGTGTGACTGTGTTCCGGATACTGTGGGTGTTTATTAGTGTGTATCAGACATCGTTGGTACTTCTAGAGCACTCAACCACCTGGACAGATTATAGAAATTATATAAATATATATAATATGAAATTATGTTGTTGTTTACAGTGAATAACCAGTGTATAATAACTCTACAAACCATAAAATAAACAAGTAGCTGATTGGTTAACAGCATATTATATTATATATCTTATTATCTTAATTTATAGTTACTGATTGTTTACCCCCCCCCCACCTGCTATTGCACTCCCTTATGAGTTGGACATTATGAGCCATTATAAAATATAAACAAGACTTTAAAAATAAATAAATGCCCAGGATTTGTTCAATTAAAAACTTTTTTTGCATGTCTTTTTGGTATTTGTTGCCTTGAGGCAACTTAATGCAGTAATTATGAGGAAAAAGTCTGGCGCTCCAGAAATCATAAAAACAATTTTATATTTCTAGTCTAAAGAAATTTGGCTTGAAATGTAGTAGCTGTGCAGTTTGTTGATATTTAAGTACTTACTGTAAATGCTATAAGAGACAGAGAACCGTGGTTTCATGCTGTTTTCAATGTTGTTTATACATCTACTTGCCTAACAATCATTTCAAACCACATGTACAAGTTAAAACCATAAAAAAAACAAACTAAAAATAAGAAAAGTCGTTTCTAAGTAGTGAGAATTGGCTTTCCTTGTCTAAACACAAATTATGGTGAAATTAGTAGAATCTAATGCACGCTGACTACTACTTAGTGACTGCTACATGTCTAGCCACTAATAGTGCGTACGCATTAAAAATAAATAAATAATGATAATTCAAAATAAAAACGTATTCTAAATGGGAGCAGCTGAGTAATAACTGCAGTTAGCCCTTGCTGTTTGAATAAATCCAGTCCAGTGTTGCTTCTAGGCAACAATTTTCATTTGGAATTTTTTAACGACATATGAATTATTTATGTGATGCTAAGTAAGATGGGATTCACAGTCTAACAGATGGGAATCATATTTTTTGATGGATAAAAAAAGCTTGAAATTGGCCGATGCTTAAACATCATCTACGAGCTGCGGAATAACAAAGACTGTTTTTAGAAAGAAAAAAAAAAAGCCAACTACAACCTTTTTTTTTATTGGTTTATTCAAACTTTTCCCCTCATAATTAACCCTTTCATTGGCATTAAATATATATCGCAGCGTTACAGAGTGAGAAAAATGTTTGTTGCCCTGGGGCAACATGGTGCGAGGTTAAATAGCATTTTTTTTTGCCTACGCTGAATTTAAAAAAATCAGCATACTCCTCGTTTTATTGCCCCTCCTTAGTGCTTTCACATCAGTTCGCCATTCCTTTTACTGGGGGTCTGTTCCAGTATTGAGAGTCAAGGTGATTAATGAACAGTTTGGAGCTACATTAAGTGCCTGTGTTGTGTTATTGAATCATATTTGCTCTTAGACTTTCTAGTCATTCAGTGTTCCTGCAGCTCAGGCTGAGGCGGAAATGCTTGGTGGTCTCTGAAACGGTCTACTAGCCCACTATACAAGTCCCCACTCCTTAATGCCGCCATTTTGTTTTAACCCTGAATCATCTGTGCCGAGGATTTGGCTCCGCAGTCGGCAGCGCAGATGAAAGAGGCTGAAAGCTTTTTACGCGCACAAAGCAGCCGCAGTGCACTGGAAACGCAGGCTTGTTATCTTAGTTGTGTTAGAAGCTCCTACATGCTGCTTGTTTCTGTGTGCTGTTGTGCTGCTGTTGGAACGTGTTGAATGTTTTAGTAAAACCGAGAATCTCGTTGTGTTTTGTGCTTTAGGTCACTGTAAAAGCAGCGTATTCCAGCACGGTGAGCTGTAGTGTTACCTGCCTGCTGGAGAGCGGCCAAGGAACCCGAATGGTAACCGCGGACCAGATAAATACAGATAAGAATGGAAATAAATTAATAAATAGCAAAAAACAAAAAATGTTTTTATAAAATTCAATTCTATTCTAATTTTGAGTTGTACTATTTTCATAATGGATAATAAAGTGTTTTTTGAATGGATCTTGACGTTTTCCTCTTTATTTAGACCTTTATTTCTATTGTTGCTCAAGAAAAATGAAAAGCAGTGGCTTTTGCATGCATTATAATCTTAGTTTTAACCTTAAATCAATTCTTAGTGTGTGTTTCTGAGATGATTTCTGTTGCTGTTTTAAAAAATTCTGATTTTAATTTTTGTGAATTTTATGTTTTTCTTAATTGATAAAACCTTTCATTTTATCTGTTAGCAAATTGCCTTGTGGCCTAAACTCTAGAGGAGTTCAATTCAATAGGATTTTTAAATCTGCATATGAATGTATTTTGAATTAAAGCAGTTTGGAAGTCCTGAAAAACCCCATAATACTTTTATATGGTTTATAACACTGCATGCAGAGTAAAACCCTTTAAAATGCACGTGATTTATGATTTAGAAGACATTTTGAGCAGTTTAGGTTTACTGTGTTATTTAACTATGGGTGCGATGGGTGTATTCACTGGGAAAAAAACTGAAATCCAGTGGATTTCCAGTGTTATTTTAACTAGGATATGCACCTCTGTGGGAATTTGGGGCCCATATAGTCATTTCCATGTGCATGTTTGTCAAAGATTGTGCCATACATACATAAACAATTATAAAATGTAGAAATTATGACTAATTCTGCTTGGATTCAAATTATAGAGAAATGCAATCTTTGTTGATATAGTAAAATGATTCATGCAGAGGTTTTAGCACAGTGGCTCAGTGCTGTTCTTCTAAAGATCAATCTGAGGCCAAATTAACCAAACAAAAGGAAAAAATAACAATACATTTATTAGCCGATACTGAAAGTGGCTTGATGTGAAATATTTCACAGTAGAGAAGCTTACAGACTAATTATTATATATGTTTTTTTATTATTATTATTATTATTATTATTATTATGTTTTCCACTGAAAGGAACCAGAAATACAGCCATTTTATTTACCATCCAAAATGACCAACGTACACACCTTTTTAAAGGTAGTGATGTGTAAAATACCTCTCCACCGTGAGGAGCTTTTAGAGGTGGACGTCTGGTTCCTATCACCACAACTTTGAACAGTTATGGTTTGGCAAGTTTCTTTAGAACGGAGCTTTTCACGCCAAACCACTCTCAACGACTCTGTTTACATCTCAAGCATGTAATATGAAGAAATCTAGAGAAAGTTTCACTTTGATGTTGTGTTGTGGCTCAGAACTGATCAGCTGTGGGTGGAAAATGTAGCTGTTTCTATTGGATACAGTAGAGAAGTGAGGGAATACCATCAGACAGGTCTATAAATGACTGTTCATCTAGTTAAATACAGTTTGACTTCATTTGCTATTATTATTAGTAGTAGTAGTAGTGGTAGTGGTGGTGGTGGTGGTAGTAGTAGTAGTAGTAGTATCATCCTAACTATGAGCAGAAGGATGTTTTAGGCAGTACAGAACGTAAAGACACAAAAAACCCAAAAAAACATTGTTTTCCAATCTTAATTCATGCTGTGCGAGTCGTTGGCTCTGTTGTTGCGTCCTGTGTGCGAGTGGGCTGGTTTTTAAACATGGCCCCTGGGCGTCCCGTCCTGTGGCCCGTCTTTTTTTTCACGCCCTTCCCTCTCGGCTCCCCCGGCGTGGAACTGCGCCTGCGCATCCTGACGCGCGGGGGGGCAGGTCCTGTCCTGGCTTGGATTGAGGGGAGTGGGGGAGTGGGGGGGTGGGGTGGGGAGTTGAATTTGATCCCTTGTCGGCGTCGCCGTGATGCCTCGGCTTTGTGATGTTGGTTTGTTTCGGGCGCCAGCCGATCACTGCCTGGGGTACGTGACATCACTCTGTTACATCACAGCGCCTTTTTACTATGTGATGCTAAGAAGCGATATGTTAGGCTGCTGTGCCGTGAGTTAATGTGAATGGAGCTGCTGAAGCGGTTCTCTTTGCACTCTGATAAAAAGCGGAATGATTGATTGTTATAGAGCGGAGTGATGTGATTATTATAGAGAGGTGTAATTCTTATAAAGCAGAGTGATTGTTATAGAGTGGAGTGATTGTTATAGAGTGGAGTGATTGTTATAGAGTGGAGTGATTGTTGTTACAGAGTGGAGTGTTTGTTATTATAAAGCAGAGTGATTGTTGTTATAGCGTGGAGTGATTGTTGTATAGAGTGAAATGATTGCTATAGAGCGGAGTGATTGTTGTTATAGCGTGGAGTGATTGTTGTATAGAGTGAAATGATTGCTATAGAGCGGAGTGATTGTTGTTATAGAGTGGAGTGATTGTTATAGAGTGGAGTGTTTGTTGTTACAGAGTGGAGTGTTTGTTGTTACAGAGTGGAGTGTTTGTTATTATAAAGCAGAGTGATTGTCGTTATAAAATGGAGTGATTGTTGTATAGAGTGAAATGATTGCTATAGAGCGGAGTGATTGTTGTTATAGAGCAGAGTGCAGTGATTGTTATATATCGGAGTGATTGTTGTTATATATCGGAGTTATTGTTGTTATAGAGCGGAGTGACTTACAGAGTGGAGTGATTGTTGTTACAGAGTGGAGTATTTGTTGTTACAGAGTGGATTGTTTGTTATTATAAAGCAGAGTGATTGTCGTTATAGAATGGAGTGATTGTTGTATAGAGTGAAATGATTGCTATAGAGTGGAGTGATTGTTGTTATATATCGGAGTGATTGTTGTTATAGAGCGGAGTGATTGTTATAGAGCAGAGTGATTGATTGTTATAGCGCGGAGTGATTGTTATAGCGCGGAGTGATTGATTGTTATAGCGCAGAGTCATTGATTGTTATAGAGCGGAGTGATTGTTATAGCGCGGAGTGATTGATTGTTATAGCGCGGAGTGATTGATTGTTATAGAGCGGAGTGATTGATTGTTATAGAGTGGAGTGAATGATTGTTATAGCGCGGAGTGATTGATTGTTATAGCGCGGAGTGATTGATTGTTATAGAGCAGAGTGATTGATTATTATAGCGCGGAGTGATTGATTGATTGTTATAGCGCGGAGTGATTGATTGTTATAGCGCGGAGTGATTGTTATAGCGCGGAGTGAGTGATTGTTATAGCGCGGAGTGAGTGATTGTTATAGCGCGGAGTGATTGATTGTTATAGAGCGGAGTGATTGTTATAGCGCGGAGTGAGTGATTGATTGTTATAGCGCGGAGTGAGTGATTGATTGTTATAGCGCGGAGTGAGTGATTGATTGTTATAGCGCGGAGTGAGTGATTGATTGTTATAGCGCGGAGTGATTGATTGTTATAGCGCGGAGTGATTGTTATAGAGCAGAGTGATTGATTGTTATAGCGCGGAGTGATTGTTATAGCGTGGAGTGAGTCATTGTTATAGCGCGGAGTGAGTGTTATAGCGCGGAGTGAGTGATTGTTATAGCGCGGAGTGATTGTTATAGAGCGGAGTGATTGATTGTTAGAGCGGAGTGATTGATTGTTATAGCGCGGAGTGATTGTTATAGCGTGGAGTGAGTGATTGTTATAGAGCGGAGTGATTGTTATAGCGTGGAGTGAGTGATTGTTATAGCGTGGAGTGAGTGATTGTTATAGCGCGGAGTGATTGTTATAGCGCGGAGTGATTGATTGTTATAGAGCGGAGTGATTGATGGTTATAGCGCGGAGTGATTGATTGTTAAAGCGCGGAGTGAGTGATTGTTATAGAGCGGAGTGATTGTTCTAGCGCGGAGTGATTGTTCTAGCGCGGAGTGAGTGATTGTTATAGAGCGGAGTGATTGATTGTTATAGCGCAGAGTGATTCTTATAGCGCGGAGTGAGTGATTGTTATAGCGCGGAGTGAGTGATTGTTATAGCGCGGAGTGAGTGATTGTTATAGCGCGGAGTGAGTTATTGTTATAGAGCGGAGTGATTGTTCTAGCGCGGAGTGATTGTTATAGCGCGGAGTGAGTGATTGTTATACAGCGGAGTGATTGATTGTTATAGCGCGGAGTGAGTGATTGTTATAGAGCGAAGTGATTGTTATAGCGCAGAGTGAGTGATTGTTATAGAGCGGAGTGAGTGATTGTTATAGAGCGGAGTGAGTGATTGTTATAGCGCGGAGTGAGTGATTGTTATAGCGCGGAGTGAGTGATTGTTATAGCGCGGAGTGAGTGATTGTTATAGCGCGGAGTGAGTGATTGTTATAGAGCGGAGTGATTGTTATAGCGCGGAGTGAGTGATTGTTATAGAGCGGAGTGATTGATTGTTATAGAGCGGAGTGATTGATTGTTATAGAGCGGAGTGATTGTTATAGCGCGGAGTGATTGTTATAGCGTGGAGTGAGTGATTGTTATAGAGCGGAGTGATTGTTATAGAGCGGAGTGATTGTTATAGCGTGGAGTGATTGATTGTTATAGCGCGGAGTGATTGATGGTTATAGCGCGGAGTGATTGATTGTTATAGAGCGGAGTGATTGATTGTTAAAGCGTGGAGTGAGTGATTGTTATAGAGTGATTGTTATAGCGCGGAGTGATTGATTGTTATAGCGCGGAGTGAGTGATTGTTATGGCGCGGAGTGAGTGATTGTTATAGAGCGGAGTGAGTGATTGTTATAGCGCGGAGTGAGTGATTGTTATAGCGCGGAGTGAGTGATTTTTATAGCGCGGAGTGAGTGATTGTTATAGCGCGGAGTGAGTGATTGTTATAGCGCGGAGTGATTGATTGTTATAGCGCGGAGTGATTGATTGTTATAGCGCGGAGTGATTGTTATAGCGTGGAGTGATTGATTGTTATAGCGCGGAGTGAGTGATTGTTATAGAGCGGAGTGAGTGATTGTTATAGAGCGGAGTGAGTGATTGTTACAGCGCGGAGTGAGTGATTGTTATAGAGCGGAGTGATTGTTATAGCGCGGAGTGAGTGATTGTTATAGCGCGGAGTGAGTGATTGTTATAGCGCGGAGTGAGTGATTGTTATAGCGCGGAGTGAGTGATTGTTATAGCGCGGAGTGATTGATTGTTATAGCTCGGAGTGATTGTTATAGCGCGGAGAGAGTGATTGTTATAGCGTGGAGTGAGTGATTGTTATAGAGCGGAGTGATTGTTATAGCGTGGAGTGAGTGATTGTTATAGCGTGGAGTGAGTGATTGTTATAGCGCGGAGTGATTGTTATAGCGCGGAGTGATTGTTATAGCGCGGAGTGATTGATTGTTATAGAGCGGAGTGATTGATGGTTATAGCGCGGAGTGATTGTTAAAGCGCGGAGTGAGTGATTGTTATAGAGCGGAGTGATTGTTCTAGCGCGGAGTGATTGTTCTAGCGCGGAGTGAGTGATTGTTATAGAGCGGAGTGATTGATTGTTATAGCGCAGAGTGATTCTTATAGCGCGGAGTGAGTGATTGTTATAGCGCGGAGTGAGTGATTGTTATAGCGCGGAGTGAGTGATTGTTATAGCGCGGAGTGAGTTATTGTTATAGAGCGGAGTGATTGTTCTAGCGCGGAGTGATTGTTATAGCGCGGAGTGAGTGATTGTTATACAGCGGAGTGATTGATTGTTATAGCGCGGAGTGAGTGATTGTTATAGAGCGAAGTGATTGTTATAGCGCAGAGTGAGTGATTGTTATAGAGCGGAGTGAGTGATTGTTATAGAGCGGAGTGAGTGATTGTTATAGCGCGGAGTGAGTGATTGTTATAGCGCGGAGTGAGTGATTGTTATAGCGCGGAGTGAGTGATTGTTATAGCGCGGAGTGAGTGATTGTTATAGAGCGGAGTGATTGTTATAGCGCGGAGTGAGTGATTGTTATAGAGCGGAGTGATTGATTGTTATAGAGCGGAGTGATTGATTGTTATAGAGCGGAGTGATTGTTATAGCGCGGAGTGATTGTTATAGCGTGGAGTGAGTGATTGTTATAGAGCGGAGTGATTGTTATAGCGTGGAGTGATTGATGGTTATAGCGCGGAGTGATTGATGGTTATAGCGCGGAGTGATTGATTGTTATAGAGCGGAGTGATTGATTGTTAAAGCGTGGAGTGAGTGATTGTTATAGAGTGATTGTTATAGCGCGGAGTGATTGATTGTTATAGCGCGGAGTGAGTGATTGTTATGGCGCGGAGTGAGTGATTGTTATAGAGCGGAGTGAGTGATTGTTATAGCGCGGAGTGAGTGATTGTTATAGCGCGGAGTGAGTGATTTTTATAGCGCGGAGTGAGTGATTGTTATAGCGCGGAGTGAGTGATTGTTATAGCGCGGAGTGATTGATTGTTATAGCGCGGAGTGATTGATTGTTATAGCGCGGAGTGATTGTTATAGCGTGGAGTGATTGATTGTTATAGCGCGGAGTGAGTGATTGTTATAGAGCGGAGTGAGTGATTGTTATAGAGCGGAGTGAGTGATTGTTACAGCGCGGAGTGAGTGATTGTTATAGAGCGGAGTGATTGTTATAGCGCGGAGTGAGTGATTGTTATAGCGCGGAGTGAGTGATTGTTATAGCGCGGAGTGAGTGATTGTTATAGCGCGGAGTGAGTGATTGTTATAGCGCGGAGTGATTGATTGTTATAGCTCGGAGTGATTGTTATAGCGCGGAGAGAGTGATTGTTATAGAGCGGAGTGAGTGATTGTTATAGAGCGGAGTGAGTGATTGTTATAGAGCGGAGTGATTGTTATAGCGCGGAGTGAGTGATTGTTATAGAGCGGAGTGATTGATTGTTATAGCGTGGAGTGAGTGATTGTTATAGCGCGGAGTGATTGTTATAGCGTGGAGTGAGTGATTGTTATAGAGCGGAGTGATTGATTGTTATAGAGCGGAGTGATTGATGGTTATAGCGCGGAGTGATTGGTTATAGCGCGGAGTGATTGATTGTTATAGAGCGGAGTGATTGATTGTTATAGCGCTGAGTGAGTGATTGTTATAGCGCGGAGTGAGTGATTGTTATAGCGCGGAGTGAGTGATTGTTATAGCGCGGCGTGAGTGATTGTTATAGAGCCGAGTGAGTGATTGTTATAGCGCGGAGTGAGTGATTGTTATAGCGCGGAGTGAGTGATTGTTATAGCGTGGAGTGAGTGATTGTTATAGCGTGGAGTGAGTGATTGTCATAGCGTGGAGTGATTGATTGTTATAGCGTGGAGTGAGTGATTGTTATAGCGTGGAGTGATTGATTGTTATAGCTCGGAGTGATTGTTATAGCGCGGAGTGAGTGATTGTTATAGAGCGGAGTGAGTGATTGTTATAGAGCGGAGTGAGTGATTGTTATAGAGCGGAGTGATTGATTGTTATAGCGTGGAGTGAGTGATTGTTACAGAGCGGAGTGAGTGATTGTTATAGCGTGGAGTGATTGATTGTTATAGCGTGGAGTGAGTGATTGTTATAGCGCGGAGTGATTGATTGTTATAGCGCGGAGTGATTGTTATAGCGCGGAGTGATTGATTGTTATAGCGCGGAGTGATTGATTGTTATAGCGCGGAGTGATTGATGGTTATAGCGTGGAGTGATTGATTGTTATAGAGCGGAGTGAGTGATTGTTATAGAGCGGAGTGATTCCAGTCTCTGACTGTCAGGCTAATGAAGCTGAAACACTAAGAGGCACCTGAAAGCTTTAACAGAGCTGGGTTGGATGTCTCTTGTTTAAGTAACGCACCACTTGCTTTTGCAGGGTGATTGGACATGACCTTGATTATTAATTTTTATGCAAATGATGCAGCTTCTTTTTTTAATTTGTCATAATCAGCATACGCAGCGCAAACACGGTGCAAACTGCTTGTAAATGTGAAGCAGCTTATCATGCAAACAATCTGTTTAAAAATGTATATATTTACTAAAGGAACCTTCGTGCAGAACCTTTACATTATATGGAGGCTCTTCCAGCTTTATCCTCTTAAAATCCCAGGCTTAATACAGGGACTACAATACAAACCACACTGTTTACAAATATGGTCCTTCACATGTTCTTTAGTAAAGAAAAATGGTCTATATAGAACCATGAAGGAATGAAAGAATGCTTTGTATGATTAAAGGGTTCTTCAGATTGATGGAGAATGTGTTGTATGTGGTTCTGAAAACTGTCTTGGTAAAGGTTTTCTGTAGCACCCAAAATGATTCTTCTGTTGTAACAATGCCCAGGTTGTAAAGATAGGAGAATCCTTTTGGTGCTATACAGAACCCTTTTCAAAAATGTTCTCCAATCAGAAGAACCCTTTTACAATGTTAAGAACCATTTCATTATCCAAGGAGTTCTTTCAGTGCAAAGGGGTTACATTGAATCACTTTCTTTACTAAAGATTCCTTAAAGAACCATCTTTTTGGTTCTTTGCTTCAAGTGTGCCGCTGAAGTTATAGGTTATAGAAGTGTGTGGTAAAATGGGTTAAATGGGTTAAAAGGGTTCTCCACACTTTCACATCTCATTTACAAAAATGATTTCATTTTATTAAAAACTACCAATCTGATCGAATCCAAAAATACAGAGCACAACTGGGGAGCGCAGTTTGAACGGAGTCTGTACGTTAAGCGCTTCGGGCTGTATTAATCGCAGGAAAGTGTGGCAGAAGAATAAGAAGTATGAGAGATAACGATAGAGTGCTTCTTCAAGCTCTCTAAAAACGTTCACTAAACGGTCCTTCATGTAACTAAAGGTGGGCATCCCTTCAAAGAACCTGTTCTGGTTCCATTTGGCACCTTCATTTTTAAGATTAAGGCTCTTTGACGCGCTGCCGGAGAGGAAGCACTTTTAGTTGCATGAGAACTTTTAATGTATGGTTCTAAAAAAAGTAGAACCATGTACACTCTTAGAAGTAGAAGAAGTAAGACTTCTTTTATTGCACCACTCCAGAGAAATTTTTGTGTGTTTTTTTGGGGTTTTTTTGGCACTTTTATTTTTATTTTTTTAAGGTTGAACCTTAAAGGGTTTTATTTTACCTTCCTTTCAGTTTTAAAATTTTTGCTTTGCCTTTTATCTGTTAATCTTTACACAGTCATTTTTATCTGTGGCAAGTTTAAAAATGTGTAAAATAGATTTGCACATCACGATAGACTAAACAAACAGCAGCACATACTTATTGACTAAATACCTACATGTTTTGAGCACCACATTATCCATGATTTCAAAACCTGAGAAGCCAGACATTCTGCCATGATGCCACTCTGTTAACGTCTGCCAGTTTTCTGCGCCCGGTCGCGCTATAATAACAGTAGTGCTAACCAGAGAAAAATTCAATTGGCTCTGGTTTGGACTAGATGATTCCAACATGAGCTCAGGCACGACGTGATGCCAAAAAAGTTGTTCTTGGAAAGCACACCAGCAGATTCGTACAGCGTCCGCTCCCTGTGAGTTCCATTCCATGCCAAAGAAGAAGGAAAGGATACTGGTAGCTTCCAGCCTTGAAACTAAAATTTGCTCCAAAACGAATATGTTTGCTCATAAAAATAGGATGGACTAAAACAGATGGTTCTTCAGAGGTTCCTTAGTAAAGAAAATGGGTATATATTCATGAACATTCAAGGAAATCTTTGCAATAAAAAGAGCTCTTTAGATGGGTGGAGAACATGTGTGAATATGATCGATCATCCTGTATAGAACTTTTTTGAAAAGGGTTCTATATAGCACCCAAAGGGTTCTCTTCTGGTCGGCACTGTACTCACAGACGAACTCTGTTGGGTGCTATATAGAACCACCTACAGCACATTCCCCATCAATCTGAACCCTAATGAATGAGTCTAATCATGCAAATGCTTCTTTGAGTGATCAAGACTTTTTGAAAGTCTTTTTTAAGACTGTAGAGCAAATACGTTTTCTATGAGCTTGTCCTTGGCTTCCACAAGACTCCTAAACATGCAATGATCATGAAGCTCTGACTCAGTCCTACCTCGGCTTTCAAAACAAGAAAAAGTCGTTCTGTTTGCTTTACAGACACTTTCTTACTTTGTTGCTCTAAATATACGCCTCCGTGCTTCTAGAGTTCCACAGTTCTTCACCATCTACACCTTCAGAACTGATGACATCGCTCAGTATGCCTGTATAGCTGATCTCAGACTACCGTTTCACATTACCTACCAAATACCAGCAAATAACAAACAAGAAAAATAGCAACACATGAAATCTGCTCTCCAGTAGGGAGTAAAATAGTCAAGCTGGTCTAGAGAAGAGTTCTAACGTGCCGGGTTGGTTAATGTTCTTTTACCAAGCAAACTAGGAGTGCTACTGTATGTTAACTAGAGTGAACTACGCCCTTTAAAAAGATGAAATGGTTCAATATAGAACCGTGAACACTCAGAGCCCTTTGCATGATGAAATGGTTCTTCAGATTGGTGGAAAAAATGCTGTAGATGCTTCTAAATATTCTGTTGTTCTACTGTTGCCAGCTTGACATCATAACCGTAGAAGAACCCTTTTTGGTGCCATTTAGAACCCTTTTCTAAAATGCCCCTATTAATGTGTTACCTTAACTTACACATTTTCTGTCAATCAGAAGAATGTTTTATGATGCAAAGAGCTATTTAATCTTGCAAAAGGGTTCTTTTGAATGTTCATGGTTCTATATACAACCACTTTCTTACTAAAGAACCGTCTTTTTTAGTGGTAAAAGAAATAGTAGTAATCTGAGTGACGATAGAAGACACTGTTATAATTTTATGGTAATTATATTAACATCAGGGAAAATCGAAGCTATACACACTTAAACATTAGGTTCTTCAAGGGTTCTTTAGTAAAGATGTTTTAAAATGGTTTTATATAGAACCATGGACCCTCAAAGACCTTTTTGCATGATTAAGCGGTTCTCTTCATTGTGAATTGGTTCTTCAGATTAATGGAGAATGCACTAGATGCTTCTAAATAGCACCTTTTTGAAAAGGGCTGTTCTATCGTTGTAAGCTTGATATCATAACGGTAGATGAACCCTTTTTGGTGCTATTTAGAACCCTTTTCAAAAATGGCTCTATACAGAACCATAAGTAACATATTTGAAGAATGCTTTATGATGCGAAGAGCCATTTAATCATGCAGTGAGTTCTTTGAGGGTTGGAGTGAATCATTTTCTTACTAAAGAACCCTTAAAGAACCGTCTTTTTAGTGGTAAAAGAACCATCTTATTACTGGTAAAATAAATAGTAGAGATACCTAGAACCATGAGCACTTAACGAAACCTTTGCATGATTGAAATGGTTCTTTGCAGCTTGAAAGGGTTCTTCAGATTGATGGACAGTGTGCTATAGATGCCTCTATATAGATATACCTTTTTGAAAAGGGTTCCATGCAGCACCAGAAAGGATTCTTATATTGTCGAGCTTGACATTATAACAGCAGAAGAACTCTTTTTAAAAATGTTCACGTGCTCCATCAATCTGAAGAACCCTTTCGTGATGCAAAGAACCCTTCAATCGTGCAAAAGGTTCTTTGCATCGGTTCTTTGCATCCTTATGGTCCTGTACAGAACTAAAGAACCCTTTAAGAACCATCTTTTTTGAGAGTGTGGGATGAAACTCTGTTTGGACATATGGTTGGAAAACCTCTACTACGGAACCTCTGTTGTGCAGATGTTCTTTAAAGGCTCTTATCACACAAAGATAGTCCAAAGTAAAAGGTTCTTCATGAAACCAAAAGTGGGTCTTTTGTGGACCGTAGGTCAAACACAAGCCCGTGGGCCAGACCAGGTCTGCAATACAATCCTGTCCGGCCTGTAAAATTATTTTAATTTTCTATTAATCTCAGCCCATTTCACAATGCCTTGCACTACAATCCCCAGCATGCACTGCAACCCCAACAACAGTCTATAGGACAGCAGTTAAATCTCAATACTATCACATAAGTCATATCACCGAACACACATGCTGAAAGCTTAATTAACTGAATACAACTTAACTTAAAACTTTAAACTCAGGATCACAGATGAGCTCCTTTACTATGTTGATCTGTAGGCCTCTGTTCATAAACATAAACCAGCCCAAACTAATTTACTATAAAATGAAATGGTGTTTGTAGAAATTCAGAAAAAAGCCGCGTCAGTCACGACTGCATATGTGGACATATTTCTATATTGTGCTCTATTTACACAAAGTTAGGTTAGTTCATCATTTAGTTGAACAGACTCTCCCAAAGTTTTACGCTGCTGCGCTGACGTTGAACCGTGTGCTGCACTGGGTCGGTATGACCAACAGGTCAAAACCAGCTCTAAACAAAGTGACCGCTGGGCCCTGATTGGTGCTCTGGCTTTGCGCTTCTTTCGTTTTGACATATTACGTTTTTATACACACAGAAACCAAAAGGAACGACAGATTTCTCAAAATGTAGGAGGAAAAAGTCAGATATTAGACTGAAATGTAGTGGAGTGAAAGGAAAAAGTCGCCCAGAACGGAGAAACTTCAGTACAGATACACCAAAAATACTAAAGTACAGAAACTAATTACATTTACTTAGTTACTGTCCACCATTGACCCTAACCCTATCCCTAACCCTGGTCCAAATCAGTCCACTGAGTTTCAACAGATAGTTTGTTAACAATTTGAACATCTCTTGATTATCTATAGGGAACTGTGGTGGAGTATCCAAATACAGTGAGATGAAGTGCTGTTTATCTGATGGTCTTAGTTGGTGTAGCAGAACTTGGAGAAAGTGAATTATCTCTCTCTCTCTCTCTCTCTCCCTCTCTCCCTCTCTCTCTCTCTCTCTCTCTCTCTCTCTCTCTCTCTCTCTAGAGAGAGAGAGAGAGAGAGAGAGTACTTAGTCATAGTTGTGATGGGAAATTAAGTAAATAAAGGGTGGTCTCTGACTTTTGCACAGTAGATCACAAAGCCTACAAGTGACCTGCTGTTTTGTGGTGGTGCCCAGTTGCCCTTTACTGTTAAAAATACAGTTTCCAAAGCGGTTCTTTGAACCACCTTTGGTGCCCTCAAGAACGTTCAATACAGTCTAAATGACTGTGGTAGTCAGCCGTGTGCTACAGATACGCCGGGTGGAGATTAGGTTAAGCAAAGCTGGAGTTTCCTTAAAGAACCATCTATTGAAGAGTTCTTTAGGGAATAAAAGGTGGTTCTTCCATGGTACGGCTCCAAATGAGCCCTTTTCCCACCTTCATTTTACTTCATGATGTGAATAAAGGGTGGTCTCTGACTTTTGCACAGTAGATCACGAGGCCCACAAAGCCTTCCTATGGCCATTTTAGTGGTGGAGTTTGACACCCGTTTTCTATGGCATCACTCCACAGAACCTTTTTTGGGCATGTTTTGAAGGCTTTTAGTTCACCTTAAGAAAAGTCATTTGGTTTTTAGGGTTGACATTTGCGAAGTTAAGAATGGCTGTGATCTTCCACCTGCAAAAACAGAAGAGCTTTGGAGTTCATACTGTCAGTGGAAGCTCCGAAAGTCGAGCACAAGTGAAGTTAGGGGAGAAAGTAAGGCAGCAAGGAGCCGTAATGTGAGCCTAACTGGTCCAGATGTCCTTTCCTCCTAAAACCTCCTTACCGTCCACGAACGTTTTCGCCCTCGCCCTGCGACAAAAGTGCGTAATTAACTTTAAGCCTTCTTTTCCTCTCCTCTCGCTCCTTTTCAGCCTCCAGGAAGCTTGCTTGGTTCGTGTTTTCAAATGTAAGGGGTGGTTTGCAGCCTAAGAAAGTGGCTTTTCCCCTTTGTGCTCGGCTGTTTCTTCACCCCCCTCCCCAACTTAAGCTTAAATACATGACAGATCAAGGGTTACCAAGGTGCTGTTGGCAAGGACTCAAAGTGACCAGACAAACCGAAGGCTCATTTCCTATGCGTGCTGGGCGACCCACACTCTTAAAAATAAAGGCGCCAAAAAGGGTGATTTGGTGCGAAGCCACAGAGGAGCCACTTTACTTTTTTAAGTGGTTCATTTAAGAGCTATTTTTGTAAATGAGATGTCTGAGGAAAAGTTAAAGCCGTCATATAATGTGAAGCTTCTATGCCTACAAGTGTACAGCCAAGCCAAGAACCATATAGGAACATTTTTTTTTTAATTATTTTTATTTTTTATTTTTAAAAGAGTGTAACGGAAGACCAAGTGTTTGCTCTTTTTTTGGTGCATCGACTTTCAGGATTTCATTCCAAAAACCAAAAAAGGAGGTGTAGTCAGCACTAACACAGTACTCTGCGAAAGATACCTCACTTCATTTATTTAATTTCCCATCAAAATGACTATGTAATACTTGTTATTTATATTTTGAGTATTGGGGGGTAAAGGGATATTTAACAGGAAATACGAGAAGTCTCAAAACCCTAAATATGTCAGGCTTTTAGTATCTAGTGTGTTCACACTTTGCCTTTATTACAGCTTCAAAGTTCAGTCTTAGAAGTTGGATGTATTTTCGGCTTCTTCTTTTCCGAGAAAACCAGATGCTTCTTTGTTTGACAAATGTTCTTTTTTGCCCGCCTCCTTTTCTCAGCGAGGCTTCTTGGCAGCTACACATCCTTTCTGACCGTTGGTGCCGAGTTGTCAGATCTGAAGCAGCTTTATTTATGGTAACACTTTATTTGGACAGTCCGCTTTAGATGCTTTGTAGAAACTTTATTTACGTTCAGGTTACATTCAACTAAATATCTATTAAGTTGACCGTCATTTTCTTTAACTCTAAATCTTTCTCTGATCCTAACCCTAATCTTAACCTCAGCTCAAAATCTAATCCTCTAGATTATCTATAGGGAACTGTGGTGGACTATCCGAATACAGTGAGACGTGCTTTTCTTTTGTCTGTCAGCAAAGTGCTGTTTATCGGATGGTGACCGTTTAGGTGGTCTAGCAGGACTTGGAGCAAGTGAAATGTATGATGCTGGTACTTTAGTCATAGTTGTGATGGGAAATGAAGTAAATAAAGGGTGGTCTCTCACTTTTGCACAGTAGATCACAAAGCCTACAAATGACCTGCTGTTTGTGGTGGTGCCCAGTTGCCCTTTACTGTTAAAAATACAGTTTCCAAAGCGGTTCTTTGAACCACCTTTGGTGCCCTCAAGAACGTTCAATACAGTCTAAATGACTGTGGTAGTCAGCCGTGTGCTACAGATACGCCGGGTGGAGATTAGGTTAAGCAGTGCTGGAGTTTCCTTAAAGAACCATCTATTGAAGAGTTCTTTAGGGAATAAAAAGTGATTGTTGGATGGTACGGCTCCAAATGACCCTCATTTTTAAGTCCTAAAAATTACAATTCATTCACAGCTTTCTAGGCGCATGGGCGAAGGTGGCCGTGCATTCCTGGGGGGCTCCGACCCCCTTGGTGGAAAGGCCACTTTATGCCCACTACACGGACTGGATGATGAAGCATTTTGTTTAATTTCCTAAACTCCACCAGGCTGGAAGCAGGAAGAGCCCACTTTCTTTCACAAATATGAGCTAGAGAGTGGACGTCTAAGTTCAGCAGTGAGCTCTAGCATTAACTTGTATTCTAACAAGATTAAAATATATTTGTCCTGGAGATTAGCATACTTAAGTCCTCCTTTGGCCTTTTCGGCAGTAGCAAGCACGCTTTGATCTGTGTTGTGTGGCGAGGGCCCGGCTATGGGCTGGCTATCGGAGGGGCGAGTGTGAAATTAGCCTGATGTCATCCCCATTCTTCACCTTCGCCCATCTTTCACCGGCCTTAATTATATTTCCGCCACAAAGCTCCGGCGCTTCATTGCATATTCAAATCTGACTAGGAAGCGTTTTTTCGAAAACTATAGATAAATAACTCAGTGGGGGAGGGGTCAGGACGGGGGCCCCTTTGTATGAGGGGGCCAACAGGAGACGTCAATACTTTTCTGATATGTATTTTCTTTTGGAGTGTGACTGGCCTTTGCCTCCGCCATTTGTTGGAGTTCAGCTTGGGGCATGGGTCTCTGTGTGACAAGACGGCTGGACTTCTTGAAGGAAGGAAGGTAGGACACTTTGGGTGTGGGTGTGAGAGGCGAGAGAGGCTTTTTCAATCACAATAGGCAGATGTTTTTGTCTGTAGCGGGGCAGCCTTGTCAGGACCGTCCTGCATGAAACTAGACGTTTGGAATAAACGTGGTTCACCCGTCGTATATGGGCCCACGCTTCAGCTGGTCACTCTTTTACCTACGCAATCAGCATAGCTTCACAGACATAGTCAAAAACGTTTATAGTGCCCGAGCTGAGGTAGCAACCCGTTTCTTTTTTTCAAAGTAAAATATGCATTCGTATGCAAATGTTTGGGCACCCCTTATTAAATGACATGTTTTGTAGTGGTGAAAATAAGTGAACACATCCTGTGCAGAGAACATACTGCACGTTTTAATGCATGGTTATTGTGTGTTTGCTGAACTAAACACATTGAGGAAAACAAAACTGGCATATGCAGAAATAATGACGCCTTTGATGTTGTACGTTTCAGTTGTTTTAATATGTTGCACTCTGCAAATAAATACAATTGTGCTCTAAAATTTGCAGAAAAAATCTATTTTTGAGTTTGGTCTTTGGAAAAGACGTGTTCACTTATTTTCTGTTATAACATCATGAAAAAAATATGCAATTTCACATTCAAGTATTTGCATGCACTTAGGCATTTTCACTTTTCTCAAATGTTTTAAAATACTTTGGCTTAAACTCAAGTGTATTTCTGAGGAAGGTAGTCAGCTTTTTTCACTCTCGCCATTCACAATTAGCTACAAATTCACTCTTAGGTTTAATGTCATTGTTCTGCACTCTGATTAATTGCTGCAGTTAACTGTACAGCGCTTAACTGTACTTTTTTGTACTGTACTGTACTTTCAGTAGCTTAAGGGAACATACCCCTCTCAATAACAATCCCCTCCCCCATTTTTATTTTTTCTTTTCTGTTTTTATATTTTAAAATGCTTAGAAAACATACCTATAGACCCTTTACCTCTAATCTGGCCACTATATTGCACCCATAAACCTCATTTAACCATTTAAGGTACAAAATTGGACGTTGAGGATGATCTTACAGGGTCTATTTACATTTTTTGTAGCATGAGCTGCAAAAATGTACTTGTGCAATACCTATTTTTTCGGACTGTGTTTGTTCAGCAACTGGACTGCTTTGCTGTTGTGCACGTCTTACTTTGGAGCTTCAGCATTTTGTTTTAGACTTAAAAGCAAAGTTTTAGATGCTGGATGTACTAAAAAGATTTCTACTTTTTGCTAAGCTACTTTTACTTCCACTATTCCCTATTCTATCGAACTCTATGGAAAGTCTTAACCTGAGTGTGGCTGAAAAGTACTCTCCACTGTGGAGTAATGATTATAGGTGTTCAGACTAAACTTAAATATAGACCTAAACTGAGTATAAGCCTGCAGTTTGAGCAGTTAAGGACAGAAAGTTGTCTCCACAAAGCAGTTAGAGGTTCCAGTCGAGCTTGGAGGTGAAACGTCCGGGCTCCTGCAGCTGGGGTTTAAAGCTTTGACCTCTAACGGGGTCTCCCGGCCACGCCGCTGGCCCTAGCTCCGCTTCCAGAAGCTGGGCAGGTCGGTGAGCGCTGGGCGTTACTTCCACATACAAGCCGGGCAGGAATAGAAATGCAGATGAGCTTTACTGCAGCATTGAGTAGCGCAGGTCAATGCTGGGAATCGCTTCTCAGAGATGGGCTGCTGCTTCCCCTTTGTATCGGCCCCTATTCACCCCTGCGACTTTCTCCACAGCTTTTTTCGCATAGCATAATGTAACTGTTTGCTCCAAAGTCTGCAACTAGTGATTAGGGTGATTAGGTTTGTGCATGTGCTGCTCTCCATGTGCACAAAGGCGCCCTAACAAGAAAGTTTGGAGTTCTAATGTCTGCGTTTCTGTAGTGACGTGTCTTAAATGGATGGTCCCAATAGGCTGTGAAAGTTGCACAAAGCAGGCTTCGTTTTTAGGCAAAATTATGTTTTAACAGTGATCTTAATAATAAGTGTTTTGTACACAAACCCAGATCATAATGGATCTGATGTACACTGAGGAGTCCAAGCTGAGATGACCAAAGAGAAACAGTTACGAGTACACAAAGTGGAAATCATTTTATGGCACCATCTCAGTCTAAAGTCTGGGGCAGGTCTACAGTGGGGTCTGAAAGCCTGAGACCGCATTGGACATCTGAAAACATGAAAAGAAACAGTGGAAAGTTTTCAAATTCCGAAAAGTCGCAAGCGAAGAAAAGTTATAACAAGTCAAACGACAACGATATATCGCTGCTGTTGGAAAAACCTCGTATCTCCTAAATGGTAACTTTACAGGAGAAGGATAAAACCTACTTTCCTTTTATTGTAAGTCAGTGGACCCAGAATTTTGTCCAAGTCATTTTGGGCCGTTTCTTTTGATCTATTCTTCATTAAATTTACAAACAATGTAAAGGACAACAGGACAATTTTCAAATTATGTCAAAGAACTGGAAAACTACAAAAATGGAGATACGAGGTTTTCTTCTAAAAGCAGCGATAAGATGCAAGATGCAGCAATATTCCTGGGTTGCTATTCAAATTTAGGCCAATTTGTTATTTTGACCATACTGAGGCCTTTTTTCATATGTATATATTTTATACGTCTTCAAATGACTCTAAGGTGGACTTGATCTACTCATCAGAGGTTTGTAGAGTCCAGTTCAAGCACATGCAGTCATTAAAGTAAAAGTGCCCCAAAGGAATTCCAAATAGAAGCATTTTTCACTAGTGGTCTCAGACTTTTGGACCCCACTGTATGATCTAATTAAGCGTCGTGTCCTTTGAGAATGATTAGTGAGCGTGAAACTGCTGTTATGCTGTTATGGAATGGACTTGTTGGTGGAAACTTTGGCCAGTTGTTTTTAAATGTAAACAAAACTAAGAGTGAAGTTTAGAAGTTCTGTTTGCACTTTTTAGACTTTAACTGAGGTTTTATCTACAGTAGAAAAGGCGGAAATATTGAAAAGCTCTGTGGCTTCTAGCATTTGTGATGTTCACCAAGAATTTTTGTTGCGTCCTTCTGCGTATGAGGGGCCAGTATGAGCCTGATGATGTCCAGCAAGGGTGGGATCCAAGCTGAGACCACTCAGGCATCTTTTGCATGAAATCTGCAAATTGTAGTGCTGTTTATTTCAAATTGTATTTCTATATATTTGCTGAATTTTAAATATAGAATATGCCATAACTTTTGCTCAGACCACGGTTGTTGATTTATGTTTTTTTTCCCTTCAATTTGTTAAATCAAGATTATTTGTTAAAATGTTGAACACAAAATATATGCTTAAACATGTAAAAGCAAATATATGTGGTGTACAACTAAACTGAAAAGGAAAAGGGGGGATGGGTGGTTTGCCCAAATGCAATGTTTTGGAGAGACCCTCACTCGTGGGCCTTTGGCCAACTTTGAGCAGACTCCGCGTGCGCGTTCAGTACTGTTGCATTTTTGTGCCGTTGTGAGTTTCAAACGACTGAGCCGAAGCTAAACATTAAAATTCTATTGCCCGTCCCATTCTTTTCAAAATAAAAGCTTCTATGCGTTCCTCTGAACTGAATGCAAACGCTCTAAATAACATTGTTTAATCTTTACATGTAAAATTACTGAATCAGCTTCTGTAAAATCTCTATTGAAGGGGAGGTCTAACAATTTTGCAAAAAAAAAAAAAAAAAAAATTAGCAAAATTGGTAGACCCCCCCCCCGCATTTACATTTTACATTTTACATTTTGAGATGTAAAAAAAAGTCAACTGTTTTGATGTGAAATGCTTCAGTGAGGGGAACCTTACAGTAGTGTTGATAGGAACCAGGAGTTCATAACAATAAACTAGTGTAAATATGGACAAATAACGTTAATATTCAGCATAGCAGGCCCCTCTCCACAATAAATAGATTGAAAATACATTTAAGCAACATTCTTTGGTCAAAGGCATCCTAGAATGATGAGTAAGGCATCAGGCAACAGTTACATTCTTAAGACGTCTGGTTCCTATTACCGTCACTGTGGACTATTCCGACTCCTCTAGGATGCAGCATTTCATGTCAAACCACTGTAAATCGTGAAGGGGAACTCCACTGATTTTTCACAATTTCGACATAATGAATTGTTTGAGATGTAAACAAAGTCGTTTGGAGTGGTTTAGCGTGAGACGCTCTGTTCTAGAGAAACTTGTTCACAGTGGTGGTGATGGGAACCAGACGTCCATCTCTAAAAGCCTCCCTCACAGAAATATAAACATTCCATGTGATAACTATTTGCTGCCTGATATTGTTTTATGAGAGTTTTGTGATGATGTTTTTGGCTTTATGTACTTCAACCCATTTATTTTCATCCATGCATGGATTGTAAGGCAAAATAGTTCATAAGTTTAAAAATAATTGTTTGAAACTTATGAGAAATTGACCATATCACCATCAACATTACATGTTTACAAGTATCAACATTACAAGTGTGTGTGTGTATATTGTGTGTATATATAGACACACACACACACACACACACATATATATATATATATATATATATATATATATATATGTATATATATATATAGTTATTTATTTATATATACATGCACACACACACACACACACATACATGGACTGACTTATTTTTTTTAAAAAGTAAACTTCCCATTTAACCTTTCTATAGCCCTTTAAGGCCCACATAAGGCCTTTTATTTTTCTTAAGATAAGCAACAAAGGAAGTGACCACTGGTCACTTTCCCAGTGAGTGGACGGTTTGCAAAGAGGGTCAGTCAAACGTACAAATAAGCATCGTTTTATTGACCTGTTCACTTCTGGTTGGCTTTAATTACACAAATAAACATGATACAAATTATGTACATCTGTTTAAAGGATGCTTCAGAAGAGAACCACGTGATATTGAAAAGAAATCAAAGGGGGAAAAAAATAAAACAAAGAAAACCAACTTAAATTATCTCTTTCTGCTTTTATACATAGGCTTTGTCTGTAGAATCTGCTGTAAATTCTGTTGGAGCTGCTGAGTTTGTGTCCATCCCGTCCGGCGCAGTCCTTAGACATCTGAATATACTCATATATATAGAAAAAAGAAGGTTCCTCTCACAACTTTAAGGCAGAAGCGCGCTTGTTGGGTGAATGGGTTCACGCGCGCGCGCACTTTTTTTTTTGTTGTTGTTGTTTTTTTTTGTTTGTTTGTTTTGAAATGTAGGTACAATGACAGCACAGTTCACACCACCGATTTGGTCTGGAGTAGGAACTCTCCGTCCTCTCGCCGCTCTCATGCAAAGGCCTCGCGCGTTATTGCATGACCACATGGACACACAGTGAAATAAATAAGATTAAAAAAAGCCCTCGGACTTTCCCCACAGCTCTGACCACGACTCCCACATAACACGCAGAAACAGGCGAGGGGCAGGAGGACGTCGCTCCGCCAGGACCCCAGAAAACGCGTCGCCCAGACGACCGGCGTGAAAGAGGAAGAAGGAGGAAAACTATGTTGTACATTCCCGTCTCGAAAAGTCCAGTACAGTCCATTTGGGTCAAGTATTCTCCCTTAAATACGTGTCCATTTATTTATTGGTGTCTTTCGTCGTTCCGAGGTTGTCGCTTGTTCGCCAGTCACGCGTCTGAACTTCTTCCTGATGAGTTAAATAGATCTATAAATACGAGTTTGTTTGTTTGTTTGTTTGTTTGTTTGTTTGTTGAAGCACTGCACGTCAGAACGATTGAGCCTTGCGTTCAAAAGTAATGACCGAAGACGTAAAACTGACATTAAAAAATAATAATTATTATTATTATAATAATAAGATAACACTTTAAAATAAAAACAACATGGAAACTGGACACTGAACTAAGATAAAGTTTTGCCACTTCATTATTTATTTATTCATTCATTCATTTATTTATTTATTTAAAAAAAAAAATCACAGTTGCCTGAATGCAGCAGGAAAAAAATCTTTGGACTTCAGCATGGATTAAAGACGATCATGTGTCTCGACGTCAAGTGTCAATCAAAAGCAAAAGCGAGTCTCTCTCTCTCCCCCCTCTCTCTCTCTCTCTCTCTCCCCCTCTCTCTCTCCCCCCTCTCTCTCTCTCTTTCTCTCTCTCAACTCCTTTTTTTCTTTTTTAAATAAGAAAACTTTGCCTACTTTTCTTCACCAGGCGTTTTTTTCAGACTGTGGACAGCAGTGTTAATATAAAAAAAACAGAAAAAAAAGAAAAACAAAAACAACCAGCCCACGCAAAATGCAAAATTACAATCAACATTAAAATATTAAAATATTGCAGAGTGCTTTCTCCTTCGTAGAGTCTACTCCGTTTCTGCTGGTATTTTGTACACTGGCCCTTTTATTTATTTATTTTTTTTTACTTATGATTTTTTTTTCTCTTTTATTTATTGCATTGTAATCGTATAGCCGTCCCCCTCGTGCTCGTCCTCGCGCTCAGTCGCTGTCTGATTTGTCCTCCTTGTTGTTGACGGTGGCGTGATTGTACAGGCCCTGGGCCATCAGGTGCAAGGCCAGCGTGTTCTTGGTCCCTGAAGCCTTCTTGATCTTGGCCCTCTTGTTCTGGAACCAGATCTTGATCTGGGACTCGTTGAGGCCGAGCTCCTGCGCCAGGCTCTGCCGCCTCTGCTCGGTCAGGTAGCGGTTGGTCTGGAACTCGGACTTCAGTCTCTGCAGCTGCTCGGCGGTGAAGGCGGTGCGCGGGCGCTTGTCCTCTTTGCTCAGGCTTTTCTTCTTTGGTTTGCGGGATCTTGGCCCTGCGTTTGGTCAGTGCACACATACGGGTTAGAGGAGCTTGGGGGGGTGGGGGGGGGGGGCTTAAGGTGATCATGATCTTAGGACCAGCTTTAGTAATAATAATAATAATATTAATATTAGTAGGGGTGGTAGCAGAAGTAGTAGTAATAATAACGTTACTCTCAGTGTTAGACCAGTTATATAACAATATCCTTACTGTAGTGTAGTAGTAGCTTTAGTAATCGTAATAAGCACAATGATCAGCCGTCACTCATAATACTAATAATAATGCAATAGCGTATAAACCCCACGATTATAGTAATTACAATCGTCGTCATCCCCATCACAGTAGTAGGCTAGCAGGGGTCATGCAATTAGTGCAAATGAAAATAGTACTAATCATAACGATGGCCCACATCATTACTATCGCCTATGTCTTGTTAATAGCAGGTATAATAGTAACACTGTGATAACAATCACTAGCATTATAGCACTAATCATCACCAGCGTCATCCTCACAGTAGCAGAAGGACACCACACTAATATCCATCATCAACATGGGCTCAGTCGGAGCATATCAGCCATAATATAAAAACAGTCGTTCATAATAAGAATAGCAGTACGCGCAAAGATAACCCTGGGCATAGTGAATGGTAGTAGAGGTGTAGATGTAAACGATCTCCGTGGCTGAGTTCTGATATCGAACCTTACAACTTTATAACTTTAAATAAAGAATCTGCCAACAAAGCTTCTCGCATTTGCATACGAGCCATAATTCAATAGGTCTGCTCGAGTTTTGGCCTAAGAAGGCCCGCTGGATTTGGGGGTGGGGGTGGGGTGAGTGCCAGGGTGGGAGGGTGTTAGGGTGGGGTGGGGTGGGGGGGGGTTGAGTATGAGGGGGTTAGGCGATCCTTTCTCCCCCTGTTACCATAGAAACCACATTTATAAGGCCGCATGTTGTCCATAAACTTGTTATAAGTGTAGCACGTCTCATTCTACACCAGCCACCGCCAAGCCATTCCTATCGATCCCGGTCCGAAGATCAATGCTTCCAATGAGCAGTACAGACGAGCCCATCCTTATTATGACCTTTATTAGCCATTCCAGACGTATTTTGCAGCGTCTGTCTGATCTTTAAACAGATTATCCTTTCATATGCTCGCGTTACTGAGAGGTGTGGAGGTGTGGAGGGCCTCGGCGCCGCTTCGTGGGGTTTTAAACGTTAGTGATGTGATTTAGGCTGTGATTTAGGCTGCGATGCACGCTCATGGCTCCGTTATACGTTTCTTAGGTTAAAATATATTTTTAAAAATCAGGCGATTAAATTGCGACAAAATTTTTCATAAATAAAAAAAAAACTGATTTCAGTTTGTGGACTGAGCAACTCCGATGAAAACTTGCCTCTGTGTAGCTTAGCAGAGTCATTTTACTGCCCTTGAATTTACTTTTTTTTTGGCGAATTCGCTCTGAATTGCGCAAAAGGGGAAAATTCGCTTTGCGCCAAAAATACATAAACCTCAAATTCAATTGCGGGAAACGACGGCGAGTGAAGGAAGAGTGTCTTCAGGAGTGAAATATGTGCTTTAGCACGTAGCCTGGCTCAACTCCATTGTCAAAAATATGCTAATGAAATATTAACAAAGACAGCGGTGGAACAATGCAGGTGCAAAAAAAAAAAAAACTTGGCCTCGTTTTTTATTTTCCCTAAAAATACGGGCCAAATTTGTTTTTCAACTTCAGCGCGTTTTTTTTTTTAATTCGACCGCGGAGAAATTCTGAAACTAAACTGTTTATTTTTCATCAGAAATGGTCGCGGCGAGCGACTGGACAATTTGGTCTTCGCTGCCCTTGAATAACCCCAAGACTAAAAACATTAATGCATAATAATAATAATAATAATAATATTAATAATAACAAAATAAAGCAGCGCTGAATGAAAGTTTCCAGGCCTGTTTTGGTTTCCTGGTATTTTTCTTTTTTTGTTTTCAGACCTGATTCGCACCGGTTTCGTCAAATCGGACGATTAATTTTTGATTGATTTATCGATTATTTTAGAAACAGTTATTTCCGTCAAAAATGCATCAAGAAGCGTAACTCTGGACTGAACTCCTCTTGGCGGGCGGTGTCACGGTCAACGAGACCTACTAGCCTATTCATAGGTCAGGCTTTTAGGGGCTGTTGTGGCCTAGGCTGCGCGAGCTTTCTAAATTTCGATCAATCTGTTTTTTTACGCTTTTTGCTTCACGGGAGAAGCTCAAAGAAATCAGAAAATATTCCAGGAGATAAATCAATGCGCATCAACGCGGTAAGGGTGAACTCAACATTTTGTAGCCCTGGAAATGACCGAGCTCTGACCGCAGCGCTGGAGATCGTTCTGGACGTAATTCCACTGAATAAATAACTCCATTCAGTATCGAATTTATAATATATTAAGTGCGCCCCTACCTGATGATGGTCTGTCCGAGTATCTGGTGCAGTAGACCCAGGCTGGCCACAGCATGGACTTGCTATTTGGGGGCGCGCTGCTCTGAGAGCACTCCGAGTCCGAGCTCAGGCACTGGTCCGCGCTTTCGGCGCGTGCTCCGTCCGGGGTCCTTTTTGCCCCAGCCCCCGCCCGTGGTCCAGACGTCCCTTCCTCGGGTACGGGCGCGCCCACCGGCTCCGTAGCCGCCGAGGGATCGCTGGTGACGGCGGCCCGGTGGTTGTGGTTGTGGTGATGGTGATGATGGTGGTGGTCATGGTCGTGGTCGCTGGCCGCGATGCCCTCTTTCCTCCGCCCGAAGTCCGGCCGCAGGATGTTGTCGATGTAAAAGTTGGTGACCCGGTGGGCGTGCAGGTTGCCCGGCGCGTGCAGCAGCGACTCGTCGCCTGAGTCCTCCGCGCCTCTGGGGCTCCGGTCCTTCTCCTCCATCCCCAAACTCGCAGCTCTTTAACCCCTTTCTGCCCCGCACAGCCGCGTCCCGCTTCCAGCTTTGAACAAACCTTCCTCTGCGTGCAGTTCTGCGCGTGTCTCTGTATAAAAACGCCAGAGAGCAGAAAAAAAACAAAGAATAAAAGTCGAGAAGGAAAAAAATCTCGATTAAACGCCGCGACCCTCACAAAGAAAAACCATCATTTCAGGATTTAATCCCACTCTGAGCTCCACGGAGTAGTTTATTGTACTTCTAGTTATTATTCGGGTTATTATTATGAATGTAAGGCTACTTTATGGAACTATTGTGGACGCAGCGCTGTGCCTCAGTGCCCAAAGCTCGGGGTAAATAAAGAGGCGCTAACTGGCTCTGAAATACTTTCACTACGGATTTTTGTTCTTATTTTTAATACGAGCCCCCACCTCGTCCCCCCTCCCACCGGTGACGTTGCACTCCCGGTATCCTAGACACGTGCCTTGGGCCAATAGGACGGGGGAGGCTTTGCCACGTGACCCGCTGACTCTGCTAAGTGACAGCACCCCAACCTCGCCTCGATCTCAGGACTTAAAGCTACAGCACGCTGGAATTCAGAAAAGCTGCTCTTTAGGGTTGAAACCAGGCCACCCTTGGCTTGACCTACGCTCTTGGTTCTTCAGGGGTTCTTAAGCAAAGACAGTGATCCTGTATAGAACCGGGAACATCCCCAAGAACCACGTGCGTGCGTCAACGGTTGCTTCTCCAGATTGATGGAGAATGGGTTGTATGCCGTTCCTTTTGAAAATGGTTCTATGTCGCAAAAAATGGTTCTGCAGCTAAGAATGAAGAACCCTTTTCCCCCAGAAAGGTCTCACCATTGTCTTTACCGAAGAATCTTTGAAGGACCATCTATGTCACTCGTTTGGGCTGCTCATGAAGGTTATCCAGTCAATTGGAGGCGCAGACCCCCTGAAAGCTGACTCCATGGTTGGGGTGGAGATGGTTTGTGGTCTCCTCCTGCATGGCCATGGCCCAGAGCGAGCTAAATAAATGGCCGCATGCCTCCACAGGCTCGGCCCACCACATTTGGACCACCGTAGAGGTGACGTCTGAAGATACTAATAATAAAGTACAGCCAGTCATGTGTTTTCCTTTGGTTGTGCGTGTGGAGAAGTTAGACCACCTAATATCAATGAATTGATGTCAAATAAAGTGGGATAATATCGAGCAAAGGCCCTTTTAGCCCCAACGCGGGACTGTATGCCTCCCCATGTGGGGTTAAGAGGGCTCTGGCACTCGGGTCAGTCGTCAAGGGGGCTGGTGGCTCTTTAAAAGAAACCAGTGATGCCAAACCAACTGCGGTGCACATGATGCTCTGCAGCGCCAAAATGAAACAAATCCCCGCAGTTTGCAAGAGATGGGACGCTTCAGAGACCACCAGGCTCTCCTAATAGACCTCGGTTGCGGACGCTTCGCCACGTTGCGACGGTGTTGGACAAGCTGAGTGGGCAGCCGAATCACGCGCTGGCACGTTTTCCTGTAAATAGCCCTGCTTTTATTCGGACCGTGTGCTAAAACACAGCCTGGATAACGCGCAAACAACTGCGTCCGTTTCAACTGGTCACGATCTCCTGGTCATCCGCTGCTTTCGGAAGCACTAGTTGGTCTCGGATGGGTCGTAGGTGCAGCCCATAGTTCTGTATAGTATCAGTAACAGGTTCTATACCTTTTTGGCACAACTTGGGTCCATTTTTGAGAGAAAAGGGGACCGTATACAGCAGGGCAGTCGGGTTCTGTGAGCTGTCATGGTTCTGTAACATTCTCCTCACTCAAGAACCCTTGAAGAACCTCTCTTTTTCAGAGGTGCAGGTGAATATGATTATAGGATAACAGCGCTGAGTCCAGTTATCCTGCTGAATGTAAACCGTGCTGCTGCGTTTTGAGGGAAAGGCCGGCAGGGACTGCGGCTGGAGCTGTTTGGCTGGGCCTGTAGTAGTGAGGCAGCAAAGCGCTCCTCTGGTTCAAAAACTACAAACAACAACAACTCTCAGCAGTGTGAGGAGCACCGTGCCCGCGCATTTCCCCAGTAAAACCACGTTATTCCGGCTTTCTAAGCGCTTCGTCATGTTCTGCTGCACTTCCAGAACTCACACCGCCGCCCCTCATAGCACCCCGCGTCCTAGAGCAGGCCGCGGTAGAAGAGCCCAGAGGCCGAGCTGTGGAGGAAAGGAGGAACATTTCCTGGGAATATAATCTGACTGTGAAGCTGGACAGTAATGAGCAGTGGAGGGCCTAAGCCAATCAGTGTCGTGACATTTGTTATCCAATAGAAGGTTTGTGGTTGGTGTCCTGGTTTTATTATTATTATTATTATTATTATTATTATTATAGTTTTTATTTATATTTCATGTATTTATTTATTTTTAGGTGAGTGTTGATGTTGCTTTTTATTTAAAATGGTTAATTTGATAGATAGATAGATAGATAGATAGATAGATAGATAGATAGATAGATAGATAGATAGATAGATATGTAGATAGATAGATATAGATATATATGTAGATAGATGGATAAAGCAGGCTATACGTATTTGCATATATATATATATATATATATATATATATATATATATATATATATATATGTGTGTGTGTGTGTAGATAGATAAAGCATATATATATATATATGGGTTAGGGTTAAATAGTTCTATATGTCTATATATAAGTATGTATTATAATTACAAATATTATATAAATGTACTTTTTAAAGAATGTGATTACACATTTTGTATGTATATATAATGAATGAGTAAGTTCAGCTCATTGGCTAATTATATTTAACACGGTTAAATCGATGAACAGTATCGCTTTACAGAAAACGCTGCTAATAACGCGCGAGGCGTTTAGTTTTCCCCATTAACGCCCCGCTTTCAGCCATAACACGGCTTGTTTTAGAAACTTCAGGTCACGGGTCACGGTAATCAGACACAGTCGGTTTAATCCAGGAGGAATTCTTTGGGATTAACGCTCTTCTTAAAAACTCTTTGCATCTTACGATCAGTTTGCGCGCTCATCGTCCAGCCCCGCTCGTGAAGCTGGGCCTGTCCGGCTGACCCTCCCCGGCCCCTTTAGCGCCGCTCAGTTTCAGGCTCGTGAATGTTCGTCAGGTCCTGGTGCTGCGTGATTGCTGGAGTCCCCGTTTAGCCGCACTAAGACGCTCTTCAGTGTGTCCACTGTTCCCACATCAGACCACCTGAGAGCTCAAATCCGTCTTTAACTGGACGTTTCAGCGAAACGGCGGCGCGCTGGAGGTGAAAGTTTGGTGGGAGCTTTGAGAGCAGCGAGCAGGAGCTGAGCCTGCAGGACAGAAGCCCCGGGAAGGGCCTGGGAGGTAAATGTAAAGGACTACAGTGGGTGCTTTCCCCCAGTGGCCCTCTGTAAAGATGAAAGTGATAAAAGTAATTGTAAATAAATAAATAAATAAATAAATAAATAGGACTGGACTGTGTGATCTAATGCTGAACAAACAGCTGAGACAAGACCAAAGGGTTTCTGAGGGCTCAGACGGTTTTATGCGTTTTTGTTTTAAAACTGACCGCAAAACATGCGGCTTTCAGGAAAGCGCAGAGGCGTCCAGGAGCAGGATTTTAGCGCGAGGAATGTGGTATGAAGCAAAAGCAACATAAGGCAAACAAAAGTAACAAGAAGTGGGAAAAATGAAGGTTTTACAGAGTTGGTAAAAAAACTCCTTGACGTTGCCTTGAAGTTTGACTCAACACACTCTCAGAGAAATAGGTACCACCCTGTCCCTGGCGCAGTACCCCTCTTGTCACTGTGGTGGGATCCTCAGGGGTACAGCCCAGTACCTTTACTCGTGGAACATAACTGAACCAGAATCCACTGAAATGATCTGTTCTAAGCTGCACTGGCTCCACACCCTCTGTCTCACCGCCAGGCTTTTTATCCATTGGTTCCGTTGTAAAGCAGTAGTTTATATAAAGACACAGATTCCTACTTTTCCACTTGGGAAAACTTGTTTAACTACACAACTGGACCTTAAAACCGCTGTAGTGCCTTTGAGGGAACGTCTACGCTGTTTGTACCTTGATGAACGAATCGTGAACCTGCACGGCACCTTTATTTCCAACAGTGCACTTTAACTTTGATTCATGATTTTCCCATTTCCCATTTTTTGGGAATTATTCCGGTGAAATCCCCAAAAATGATGCGCTGTGTTTGCCCCAGCGAACAATCAGCTGGTCCGAACGCAGCTCCATTAGTTTCGACCGTCTCTGATAATAAAAGCTCCAAACCCGCTGAAAATAACGCGCATCGCATTTTTTCATTTATGTGTTTTATTATTTTTTTTTTATCGCTCACAAAAAAAACCCCAAAATGTCTCGAGCCTGAAGCAAAGAGGGTTTTTTTTTGTGAATGAGCGCGCGAGGGCTTTTGCCAGCTCACAGATCATAGAGCTGAGATGAGCAGCGCAGATGTGGCCCATTCAATAGGCAGTGATACCGGGCCGGGAACAATGGAGGGGTCACCCGGGATCCCCCAGCTTCCTGTTGGCCTTTGGAAAACAAACTGAAGAAATGGAGAAAAGAAGGGAAAAGACCTCGAGGGAGCGCGAGGACCAGGATAAAGGTTACTGGCTGTTTCCTATTTGGGTCTGAGGGGCTTGAACCGGGTGACATGCGCACGCATTCACACAGAGCGCTGCGTTCAGACCTTCAGCGCGTTGACGCGCCTGCTGGGTTTTAGATTTAGACTCGTCTGCGCTCTGGAGTAAAGGTGACAGTCATTTGGAAGAACCACGCCTGGTTCCTTAAGGAACCTGTCAATGGATGGTTCCTTGGAGAGCCACGCACTTTTAATAAAAGACGGCTCTTCTTTCAGGTTCTGTTTCAGAACAATACCGTTTTTTGTGCGTGTTGGGATTGATAGAGAATGTGCTGTAAGCTTCTTTATAGAGGCCAAAGAGAACCTCATTCTTGTTGAGTCACATAGAACCGTTTTCAAAAAAAGGTTCCATATAGAATCATAACAATAAAAAAAAACATTTCACCATGCAAAGAACCATGGTTCTATTTAGCACCCTTTACTAACACTTGAAGAACCATGTATTTTTAACTGTGTACCAAAAACGTTTCCTTGGTTCCATGTAGAACCTTTCCTTAAGGTTCCTTAACGAGCTGCTTGTTTTATACCAATGGAAGGGCCGTCGTGGAACCTGCAACCAGACCAACAACCCTGACTGTGCCTTACTTGCAACTTCAGGCTCGTTTGAGGTCCTAGCATGAAATCAGCTTTCTCCTGAAATCGCATCTTCAAAGTGGCCCAAGAATCACTCTGAGGGTCTTCAACAGGTTCCTGGAGCTCGAATCGGCTCGAGACGAGCTCGCGGAAACACACCTGACCTGCAGACACTCGCTGAACATAACCGCCTTCAAACATCACCCTGCAGTATGAACTGGCTTCCAGTGAAGGTTAGGGAGCTCTGTAGTAGCTCGGAGTCTTCAGTGTGACTCGGATTATAATCTGGGCTTCGGGTGTTTATTCGCTGGTTGGTGTTTACACCTTTCAGTTTACCGTAAACAGCATTTCCGCAGCTGGATGGAAAGCAGCTGCTCCGCAACAGGTGCGGGATTAGAGTCCGTCCCGCCGGGGTGGTCACCGTTTCAGACACCAGCGGTCATCCAGGGATTTTATTACTTTTTCAATGAAAAGCTTCTTTCTTTCTTTCTTTCTTTCTTTCTTTCTTTCTTTCTTTCTTTCTTTCTTTCTTTCTTTCTTTCTTCCTCTCCTTTCTTTCTTTCTTTCTTTCTTTCTTCATTTCTTCCTCTCTTTCTTTCTTTCTTTCTTTCTTTCTTCATTTCTTCCTCTCTTTCTTTCTTTCTTTCTTTCTTTCTTTCTTTCTTTCTTTCTTTCTTCATTTCTTCCTCTCTTTCTTTCTTTCTTTCTTTCTTTCTTTCTTTCTTTCTTTCTTTCTTCATTTCTTTCTTCATTTCTTTCTTCATTTCTTTCTTTCTTTCTTTCTTTCTTCATTTCTGTCTTTCTTACTTTCTTTCTTTCTTCATTCATTTCTTCCTTTCTTTATTTGTTTGTTTGTTTCTTTCCTTCTTCTTTTCTTTCTTTCCTTCTTTCTTTCTTCGTTTCTTCTTTTCTTTCTTTCTTTCTTTCTTCGTTCCTTTCTTCATTTCTTTCTTTCTTTCTTTCTTCGTTCCTTTGTTCCTTTCTTTGTTTGTTTGTTTGTTTCTTTCTTTCCTTCTTCATTTCTTTCTTTCTTTCTTCTTTTCTTTCTTTCTTTCTTTCTTTCTTTCTTTCTTTCTTTCTTTCTTTCTTTCTTTCTTCCTTCCTTCGTTTCTTCCTTCCTTCCTTTTGATGAAGTTATTATTTTTACGAATTCATTACGTTTTTCAGCCTATTATCTGTCGTTTTTGCTAGAAAATTAATGGAATTATCCCCAAATTGGTTTCTCTGAGATTACATGTTTAAAATGCTTTACCATCTTTAGCACATACATATTTTTATTCATATCTATCTATCTATCTATCTATCTATCTATCTATCTATCTATCTATCTATCTATCTATCTATATAAAAGATGGGAAAACGTTATTTTCCATTAAATTTGCACGAAATGGAAATTTGCCTTACACGTGATACCGACAACGACGAAGAAGCAAATCAGAAGAGTGTTTATATTCTCCACCGAGGACTTTTCAGTGGGTAGAGCCGTTTTTAAAAGTTTCTCTAAAAAGCAAAACACGACAGATTGTCCATGTTGAAATGAGGAAGGAGAACCAGTCATTCAGCCGTCCAAATGTCCAAGGTTCTACTCCTGCATTGCTTTTCCTAAAGAACCCTCCAAGATCTCCACATCCTCGAACTCAGGATCGAGCTCGTCATTAGCCGTTACAGACCCGCTGGGCTCTCTGCGCCGAGCTGGGCCTGAACGGCACAGAACCGGGGGCTTCACGTGAACGTCAGCCCTTCACTTCCACCTTAACCTGCACTTCACCGGGCGCATATCTGACCCATCAGTCACTGCGGCCGTGAAAGACGCAGCGCATGTCCTACTAATTGTCCATCACAGAAAACTCGTCGAAGAGGTCAGAACTGTGATTACAACATATCACAGGGTAAACAATCACAACAAACAAGTATAATTAACAGTCTGTGGGTTATTCCGTACCAGTAGGTTCCCACGTTAAGCTTTCGTTATAGGGTATAAAGGGGAATTCCACCAATTTCCCCAAATTTTGGCATAATTCACTGGTTTAACTGTAACGTCACCCAGAGCGGTTCGTCCTAGAGAAACTTACAGACTCTGATTTCTGTAGTGGTGGTGACGGGAACCAGGCGTCACCATGGCTACAGCACAAATACAGACATTTCACGCACTACCCGGAACGCCTAGTGAACCTACACGAGTCTTCTGACTTCAAAATGTATCTAAAGCCGTGAATTTATCACGAGAAAAAAAGGCATTCACACATTCACAGCCATTTCATCTGGGAGGGAGCTTTTAGAGGAGGACGTCTGGTTCCTATCACCACAAGTTTCTCTGCGACTGACCGTTTCACATCAACCCCCTGGGGCCGAGTCTGCGCCTCAGCCACGCGGCTGTGTTAGACGTTTAGGCTCCGCGGCGAGTTTGAAGCTGCGTCATAAGCATGTAATTACGCAGACGTTCTGGAAATGCGGTGGAGTTGCCCTTCGGCTGCGGAGGTTCTGGCGTTGGGAGCGCAGCAGTTCCTCCCAGGGACCGAGAATAAGGTGCAAAATTGTGACCTCAGAGCGCGCGCGGACGAGCGGGGAGAGCGTGAAAGGGGGCGCGGAGACGGCGCGCGAGGCTCCTGCGGAAAGCGAGCCCCTCCGCTCATTGTTTCGGGGAAGTTTGCGGTTGTAAGCCGGAGCTCAGGCACAGCCGGCCGCAGCACAAAGGCGGTAACGCTGCGTGATCAGGGAAAATGGAGAGCCCCGCTCCGTGAAAAGGGGCCGTCTCCTTTCTTCTTTCTCCCCGCGTCACATTCCCGGTCATTCAAGTTTAAAGCCATATAAATCTGCGCCGCTCGCCCCGCGCGCTCCGTCTCCGCCGCGCTGTTTCTCTCCACAGTTCATTTCATGAACTCCGGCTCCGCGTTAATGCGCGGCCTGCGCGTTTCTATCGCGGGCCAAAAGCCGCCGCGGGCCTTTCGGGACGTCTATATTAATGCGTTTGGGCTGGACAGTGAGAAAGGCTCGCGGAGAGGAAGTGCTGTGTCTGCTGCTGTACCCCCCCCCACACACACACCCCCACACACCCCCACTGGTTTTGTTCTGCTCTGGACTGCAATAATGAGTGACCCAGATGCGGATAATAATATGAGTGAAAGGACGCGGCGGTGCTCAGTGGGGAGGGAAGAACATGGTTGTGTCATTCAGAGCCACAACGTCGCGCCATGATCTGTTTAGGAAATGAAGCCTCTGGCCACATTTCAGCTTCTGGGACCACCAGAACAAAGTCTCCGAGTAAGTTGACCGCTTCCTTTATTACAACACATAGTCCAGTGCAATAAGCCGTGGGACTGATTTTCATTATTTATGTATGGAATGTACTGCATATGCAAACTAATAAGTAATAGATGTATGTATACAATAAGATGTGTGTCTGTGTGTGTGTATATATACATAAATAAAAGTTATATTAAGTTAATAAATTAGTAAATTACTTAAGTTATATTAATTTAGTAAATAAAAAGTTATATTAAGTTAATAAAGAATTAATACTAGACTTCAGGCCTACATTTGGCCTAACTTTAAAACCACTGGTTGGACGTTTTCAGGCCTCACGTCTCCTTTAAATTCACCAGTTAATTAATTGACTTTAAATTATAGAAAACAAATTGCATTGTTTCAATACATAAAAAATCTCTAATGTTTTACTGTCGCTTTCTTATTTTATGTGTATGTAAAAATACTTAAATCATACACACACACACACACACGCACACACACACACACGCACACACACACACACACACACACACACACACACACACACACACACATATATATATATATATATATATATATATATATATATATATATATATATATATATATATATATATATATATATGTATATAAGGTTCTTCACACAAACAAATAAACAGGAACCAGAAGTAATTCCTCAATGGCATCAAAGAACCTAATGTTAGTCATATCCTTATATATAGAACACTTTATGGAAATGGCAGCGACAGATGACGATATATGCGTATTTAAATATACATTCACACGTGTGTGCGAAAGTTAATGCACTCCTTGTCAAATGCGTTGTTGATTCTCTAAATAAAAGGAATTTAAAAAGTTATAAAATCCTGTCAGAGATAAAGCTCCTAAACTGCCACTGGGGCAGCACCTCTCTCGTCACTGGGGTGGTTCCCTCAAGGCTCCATCTCAGAACCTCTAGTCAGGGAACATAACCGAACCCTAATGATCTGTTCTACTGACCCCCACCCCCCCACCCCCCACTGCCCTGTTTTAAAACATTCGGTTGGGGAAAGGAACAAACCCCAACTTTACACCTGGAGAACCTGATTAAAGCTTCACGATCAGGCCTTAGAACCACTGCTGGAGCTTTGAGGGAACATCTACACTGTTTGTACCTCGATGAATGAGAAACATACTTTATTTCTAACAGAGCAGCGAACACGCTTGTGCACATTTTAACACCCAATTAAAAACAGGCCCTGTGGAAAAGTCATGAGACATTTTATATTCGGTCATTTAGTTTTGTGTAATGTGTTAAATTCAGCAAATAAACGGGTTGGTGACGGCAGCGGCGGTTCCCCTTTGATCTCCCAGCGGGATATAAACTCAGGCCAGTTTCCGAAACTCTGTCTGAAGTAAAGGATAAAGGAGTGGCAGGTATGACCCGCGTTACTGCTCTCAGCCAGGCCGCCGTCCAACTGGCTGAAGGCACAAAGGCCTTTAATTGGCTGAAGGGGAATGACATCACACATAATCATCATCACCAGCGTAAAATCCTCCCGGCTCTGGCTTTGGCTTCTTGGCCGCATCTATTCAGCAGAGAGTCAGATGTGATGCTTTAACCTTGAGGGATGAAGCCCGTCTGCTGACAGCCCGAAAAAAAGACAGACCAAAAAGTCTCTGTGTTGTGACTGAGGAAATCCAAAAAAGCCCAGGCGAGACCCCCACCCCCCTCTCCAGGAGTCCCCCTGCCAATCCTTCCAACCCCCCTCACCACCTTTCTTTTGTCCAACAGGATCAAATAACGCAGTTGTGGCCCATATGAGCTGCTTTATCATCCAAAATAGAAAGAGTTCTCTGACATTTTGGCTTTTCTGGAGGATTAAAATAACAGTCCCGTACGGCCAAAGACCAACCACAGCGACTCAGAGCAACAAATTAATAATAATTAACCTTTTATGGAGCTTATAGACACGCTACATTTAATCTGACCTCTCAAATTCCTTCAGCCAAAAAAAAAATCTCTTTTACAGTTTCCCTGTCAGCGAGAAGGAGCAGCGCGCACATCCCCATCAGCTGAAGATTAATCTTTACTCAAACACCCATCATATTTTTCCCACCTGGCGAAAGCTCATTATCTGCAGTGTTTAAAGTGCCTGCGCGGTGTCACTCGAGCCATATGCATTTAAATTGGATATTAAGCGCGAGAGCAAAAAAATTAAGGCCGTCGCTTCCATCAGATGTAAAATAATCCCGTAAAACAATAGCAGTTCCACATCAGCGAGCTTCTCGCCCGCAAGCTAGAGAAGGGCTGTTGCTTTGGAGGGTCACGTAGAGAGCGCCCACTCGGTCGACTTGGAAAGATCAAACGATGTCCAGTTTTTAGATTTCAAAGCTTTTTTTAAAAGAGAGATAAAAAAGTGCCGTACAGGCTCATCAAGGTACAAATCACGTAAATGTGCCCTCAGAGGTACCAGTGGGCGCCAAGTGCAACTGTGTTACGTTTTTTAAGGAATCTGTACAAAGAAATGAATAAATAAACGAGTTCAAATTTAAAATTGAATTGCAATGGAAAATATAATGTTCTGTTCTTTAATTTCAAAGATCTGAAGACCTAGGCTTGAGCTACCGAACTCCCCTGAGATAGAACCGTTTTAGTCCCATTTCTACTGTAACGCAAAAATTGTGAAAACATAACAAAAAAAAACTTGCAAGTGTTTTACATCCTCTCGCAAAGTCTGTACATTATATCGCAAACAATTCACGTTCTCTTCCAAATGTTTTGCGTTTTCTTGCAGTTGTTCTGCGTCTCCTCGCAAGAGTTTTTCAGTAGCTCGCAAATTTCACCGCACTCGCAATTTTTGCTGGAGAACTCAAAATCATTGCGAGAGAATGTAAAACATTTGCGAGGGAATGCAATAATAAATTATGGACTTGGTACAATTGCATTTTTAATTTTTTTTTATTTTTGGTTTACATTACAGATTGGTTAAAATCACTAATACAAATCTGGTAACACATGAAATTTCTCATATTTCTCATATTGCACGCATAATTTCTCAAACCTGGTATCTGGTCATTTTTCAGCTTTTGGGATAACTGGAACATTTAATGGAGAATGTATTAAAAGGAACGACCCAGAATGGCTCGGAAGGACGTCTGGTTCCATTGACTTACATTAAAAATAGGTGGGTTTTTCCCTTCTGCTGGAAA
Organism: Pygocentrus nattereri; assembly: GCF_015220715.1. NCBI lineage: Eukaryota > Metazoa > Chordata > Actinopteri > Characiformes > Serrasalmidae > Pygocentrus > Pygocentrus nattereri. The sequence goes on from NC_051229.1 coordinate 28,472,679, forward strand.
TTTACCATTTTGGAGATATGAAGTTTTCTTCTGACTACAGCGGCATACATCCCAGTTACTGAGGTGACAGAGTTAATATGAGCTGAACTGGATAAATTCTACAGACCAAACAAATCCTCCCAGCATTCTTAGCTATTTTGTTGGTTTCTGTTCATGAGCTCTTCTAATAATTCTTCTTCTAACAGAGCTCTCCTTGCAAAATGTTACTGTGGCGTCATCGCATGCTGTCATGTTAATTATGAAATGTTACGTAGTGGTGTCGGCGTTGTTGTTGTTGTTGTTGTTTTTCTCACAATGATGGCGTTTAGTGTTCAGCTTCATCAGGTCAGCCTGGACCCATGAATACTAATAGAACAGCAAACATGCATTAAACTCTTCCTCAGAGATGGAAGATATTATATATTATATATTATATATTATAAGCCAGTCCAGAACACAACGGATTCGTTTTAATTGATGCCAGTATATCACACAAGGCCGAATATTCAGCCGTTTATAATGACTGGGCTGCAGTATCTACAACTCGTATAAATTATTAAACCCTGAATTTTTTTATTCAAACAATAAATTTTCAAGATTGAAAAAAAATCAACTAAGGTAAGTTTACAGGGTAAAAAGTCGGGAAAACCGCCAGTATGTGATTCTGAACCACCCCGGAGTGGAACCACGACGTTTTCGAGCCTGGCGGCTGTAGAGTGGCTCCAATCCTGCCGATAATAAATTTGCGCCAGAAAGATTTTGAGAAATTTGCGTCAAAAATGTGATTGAAACGAACGAGCGCCTAAAATTGAATCGTTAGACGGTTACGACATGTCCAGATAACATCGAGACCCCAGAGCAGTGGGTGGGGGGGGCTGTAGCAGACAGACAGGTTAGACCTCACGAAAAAATACAACCTTCAAAAATAAATTAATGAATTAATCAATCAATCAATTAATTAATTGGAGGAATATTGAAATTTTGCGGAATCCTGGGAGCTGGGAGATTTCCGGGTGAGGCAGGGTCAGTGTGGTCGCCGATGGTGACCGGACTGCGAGCCGATCTGATAAAGTTTTAAGCAGCGCGCGCTCTGAGATGCTGGTTGAGCTGCCGCCTCATTATCGTGATTAAGCACCGTGACTCGGGTGAGCTGAGCGTGATTATTTGCCAGCTGCAGGAATAAACGCACCGGCGGCCTTGCCTTCCTCCAGTCTGAGCGCCAGGCCTCCTGCGTCTCCTGCGCGTTTGCTGTCTCGCCTCTATAGCCGTCCAGTGACGCACGCGGGCCCTGAATCAGGCGGTGTGGAGGACCCGAGCGGTTTGGACGCCCCCCGTCACCCTGAAAACCGCCGCGCAAAAGCGCCGCAGTCGCTCCGAAGCAGCAGAAACATTTAGAACAAATAAACGGCTGTGACGCACTGAAACGCACAGACCTGCGGGCTGATGAAGACGCAGGAGCGCAGCTCACGCTTCTCGCCGTCACATGTTTCAGTTATATCACCTTGATAAAGAAAGATCTGCAGCAGCTCCTCAGCGAACAGGAGCACTTCTGTAGTCCTGCATGAAGCAGCAGCATGTACTGCGTCATATTCTATCTATCTGTTTGTCTGTCTGTCTCTCTGTCTCTCTATCTATCCTTGTACCCGTTTGCATTTAATTTTTAATTCATTTATTCTAATTTATATCTATTTTTTAGGCAATGTTTATTTTCAGCTGCTGCTCTTCACCTACAGTGCCGAAATGTAAACGAAATGTTTTTGGTCCTAAATGCTTCTGCTTGTTTTCTGTGTTCGTGTTTGTAGAGGCTGTGAGTTCTTCTTCCTCCCATAAGCCACATGGTGAACCCCTCCTCAGGACTACATGGGGTCTGTAGCAGCAACGCACCATCGACCACCTGAAACAGTGAGAAAAGTTTGCTTTTGTTCCTGCTTTACTGGCAGAGAGAGAAAGAAGAGAGAGTGAGAGAGAGAAAGAGAGAGTGAGAGAGAGAGAGAAAGAAGAGAGAGTGAGAGTGAGAGAGAGAAAGAGAGAGTGAAAGTGAGAAAGAGAGAAAGAGACAGAGACAGAGAGAGAGAGAGAGAGAGACAGAGAGAGGGAGAGAGAGAAAGAGAGAGAGAGAGAGAGAAAGAAGAGAGAGTGAGAGTGAGAGAGAGAAAGAGAGAGTGAAAGTGAGAAAGAGAGAAAGAGACAGAGACAGAGAGAGAGAGAGAGAGAAAGAAAGAGAGAGACAGAGAGAGAGAGACAGAGAGAGGGAGAGAGAGAGAGAGAGAGAGAGAGAGAGAAAGAGAGAGAGAGAGAGAGAGAGAGAGAAAGCGAGAAAGAGAGTGAGACAGAGAGAAAGAGAAAGAGAGAGAAAGAGAGAGACACAGGGAGAGACACAGGGAGAGAGACAGACATAGGGCTAAACGGTGCTCTTTAGTCAGGGTAACTGACCACTGTCCGCTGTTGACCAGCGTCTCGTCTTAGTCTGTTAAAATCATGACCAGGGCCAGATCATCGCAGTAGCCCTGTGTCTCTCAGGCTTTTCCTTTATTTCTGCAGTGAAGGTCACAGTTCACCCACGGATTCACATGAAACTGAGGTCACGTTTCTCATGTTGGAGCAAAGCTCTCGGCCATATGCAATGTGGGTTTTGTTACCCCTCTGAATGACACAGTGGAGGCGTTCAGCAGTGCACGACGGTAAATGCCGCCCCTCCCTCTTTATCCAGCAGTGAGACCCTCTCAGGGTGCAGGGAGGAGAGGGTACCTACCTACAGAACTCAATAAAGGCCCAGCGGAGCTGAACCCACCGCTTTCCACTGCCCTCTCTCATCAGGAGGGAGATCCTTAAGCTCCTTAAGCAGCCTTTCAGAAGGAGATTTAGCTAATGGACCAAACACGACCCAATATTTCACCCCTACAATACCAGAAATATGGGCTACTTCTGATCTTACATTGTGCTGCTTGTAATGATCCGCTGGTGTTTTTATTCAGTGTGTCATTGGAAGTGTGAGAGTATTGTGGTCTGTTTTATTTTACAGTGGTATTATTTTTTTTTGTGTGGATGTTTTAATGAAGACAGTATGTTCAAATGCACTGAAACCCGTCCAGAAAAAAATCTGGACAAATCTTCCACATATTTTCTAAAATATCTGAATAATTAAATGAACTGTTTATGCTTCATTATAGAGAAACCTCCAGACTCAGATGTCTTTACAAGGTCACCGTGTCTACAACACACATTGAGCAATATTTATGTACCATCCAAAACCACCAGTGAACCTACACGTGTCTTCTGAGTTTTATATTTCATTTTGATCAATGTAAAATATGGAAAATCTGAAAAAATACCTTTTTGGGTGGAACTATGTTGCCTCATCACACCCTACATGTACCTCTCCACCATAAGTAGATTAAAATAAATGGATTATGAGCGTTTTGGGCCAAAACTTTAGAAAAATATCAAACTATGTCTCAGACTTCAGGCAGAATATTTATAACACTTTAATACATTTCTGTGAGGGAGCTTTTAGAGGTGGATGTCTGGTTCCTCTCACCACCACTGGAGCGTTTCACACTAAACCACTCTGAATGACTCTGTTTACATCTCAACCGCTGAATTATGTAGAAATTTAGAAAATTTGTTGAGTTACCTCTTTTACTTTGTTGGCCTATATATCACGATTTTACCATTATACCATATCCATATTACATATATAAACTCAGAAGACACATGTGGTGGTTTTGGTATATAAAATAGTTTAGTAGATAAAATATAAAATAAAATTACTAGCTGTAGACATTTTGACCCCTGATTGTGACGATTTTACATCTCAGCAATGACTTTGTTTACATCTCAACTATTTAGTTATGCAGAAACAAACAAACTCATATAAAAATAATAACATTAAATGATTGAATATTTGGTGAACGACAGCATATTTTTGGCATAAAAAATTCAGAACGGCCGATTTGTTCTTAGCGTCCAACCCTTAACCCGTTCATGTTCATATCTGAAGCAGTAAGTTTCCTCCCTTTCAATGTTTTATCTGAGCACAAAGAAATTCTGTCAAATCGCTCAAATCATACAGTTAAAGCACGAGATTTTATCACTAAATGCATCATATTTATCATGTTGGCCACATGAAACCAAACACTCAAAAAGGACTTTTTCCTGTAGATGTTAAAAACACACCAGTATATATTATTTGACCCATTTTAAAAAATGTATTTGAAGCGTTAGCATTGAAAGATCACAGGTATACCAAACGTGAAATCAGCCGAGTCACTTAAATCAGCCTGTTGCGCTTGAAGTAGAATGTATCCTAAACTAGTCAACTATTTTGAGTTATGGGAACTTGTTTGAGGGTTTCATGCATTTAAACGGGATCTTGGAGCTGAATCAATGTATTTGAGAGACTGGTACACGAGACCGATCCTATTGGCTCCTGACTCTCTCTGTTTGCATATCGGGCATCTCTTGCACTTTATTGTACCTAACATCTTTGTTGTCTTCCTTTTATCCCCCGTAACCAGATACTGAGGGTCTAGAATTTGGTCAGTGGTGTAGTTATAGTTGATATGACCATGTGTTCTATTGTGTAGTGTGGTTCTAAACTGAAAGGACATTGCAGTGACCACTTTTGAGCCAACTCAGGGTTTAAGAACTTTAATGAATTTAGCTGGAAATATGGCAGCAGACCAAAGTCAGCTAATATTAGTGAATTATGTTGGATCAATTGACTTAATTTAATTGTCTGTAAATTCTTTATATAATTCAATTACATTCAGGCAGAGAATGTTTTTTCTTAGCACACCTTTCTTTTTAGCTCGATATCCCCCATCACACAGTGCCCAAAACGCTGGGAGGGTGACAGTGAGCACCTTTGCTTCCTCCGAGGCATGTAAAACTGCATCTTTTTGTACTAATGTTAAAGAACATCATGCAAGGGCTCAACACTTGGAGGAGTGGTGGGCATCTGACCAGTGGATTCCGGGTCATGGATGGGACCACCCATTTTTAAGAAAGCTAAAGGAGATTCTAGTATGATTAACTATAAAGATTACAGACAGTCAAAACAGTTCATCTGTCATTACAGTTATAAACGTTCTTCACTTTAGAGCAATCAGAAGAACTGTGGCGTGTTCCCTTGCCAGACTAAATGCGCTTGCTGGACACGAATGGGTCAAATTTGGTCACTTCCCTCCAAACGTCCTGCTCCTGTTGCCGAGCTGCTGTGGACTGACGGGTTTCGCTTTCGCACAGAATGCTCTGAAGCCCGTGACCAGAGCTCAGTCCAATGTTCGAGATTCCTTTATGTAGGTTAACTCCACTCCTACCTTCCTCTCAGACCGTCGTTTTAGCGCTTGTCAGCTCCAAAGTATGTTGTTCTCAGGAACGACTGCCCTAATTAAAAAAGTTGCCCCGCTTTTTTCCATATTAATCTACTGATTAGGTCCCAATGTAAGTACTGCTGTAAAATCAACCCAAAGGCCATTTTTCTGAGAGACGGTGTTGGGGAACGTGCGTTCCAGCAGGTCACACTTTGGTTTTCAATTAATGTGGTATTATTAAAGTAATAATTGTCCTAATGATATGCTCTCAATTTCTTTGGGGACTGAGCCTTTAATTTAATTTTCAAAATCTGCCGAACTTGAAGGCCTGACTCTAGAGCTTCGCAGGGATGTTTGTGGGGGTCTCTCCTTTTTGGATGTTATTTTTTGAAGGTCTAAATTGATGGAAGCCCAAATGGCACACGAGTGGTTTATTAGATGCAGCGTTTATCATTTCTAATTTGTGCAACATGTGAAGTGTATCCTAGCAAATATTTGCCGGTCACTTTTATGTGATGTGAGTGGTGTAAGACCTGTGATTGGATGGTGGACTTTAGATCATACCGGCTTTGGCCACTGTTCTGTGGTCAGGAACTACAAGCTATTGGAAAACGTCTGTGATGTTAGAATGAAAACAAGACAAACATTCATGAATAGAAACATCTTTATCCATTCATGCTTCATAAATGTTTTAATTGCAGTCTTATTTGTGCTTGTATTTTGGAAAATACGGTCGTGTTTTGCTGATTTTCTTAATGAATTATTGCTGAATTTGTGTTTTCTTGAATTCAGTTTATTGACTTTTTCATGTAAAATACAAAATGAAAAAACTAAATATAAAATATAAAGTGTAGCACATAGAAAAGTTACGGCACATGTTTGATATTATGTTTTTTTTTCCCAATATGTAAAATTCATAAATTAATAGAAATTGTGCGCTAACATTTGTAGCAAAATAAATGCGTTCTCTATAAAGGATATTTTCACTTATTTTCACTTAGCAAATCAAAACAACATGTCGTTTGACCAGGTGCGCCGAACCTTTTACCCAAAACTGCACAGAAAATATCCTCAGTATATTCAGTCATCCATACGCAGCCTCGATTCATGTTGATAGATAATATTCAGATTGTGCTTTTTGGGAGGTCTGAATAAGTAGTTCCCCCTAAAAAGGCTGCTTTAATACATCAGACTACTATTCCTACAATAACTGTCCACTACATATTACTCAACCAGTTAGTGGTATGTAGCGAAAGACTTTGATCTGGTTAGTAAGAATATTTCACATTAAAAGTTTGAATCAGCTGCAAAAGCAGTTATTAAAAAGCTGCAAAGGTGCAAATAATGGAAAAAGAAGTATGTACATTAACCCTAAACATAAACCTACCGCCGCTGGTGAACATGCACACTGGGTCCACTAGAGGCCACCAAATTAATTTCAAACAATACTTCAAATGTCCAGCTCAAAAATGGACATAAATACCACTTACTAAAGCCATGATGGTGTAAAACTATCCAAATATTTTATTAGCAGTAATAAATAATAGAATGCAATGCATTTTGTTATTTGTTTGTCTCTTGTGTGTTTTTTTGCTGCCATTTCTTGAGGTCATACATAAGAATGCAGTAAATCTCACATAACATGAGAAACTTTTGCATACACACAAGATAAGTGTTAATATTATTTAACAGGAGTGTGTAAGTCAGTGAAACTGAGTCAGCTGTGTCATTTCAATGAAATGAAGTCGTCAGATTTAGTGTCTGAGTGATCCTCCGATAAAACCCTTGTTTAACAGCCTTGCATCCACTGTTGCTGGCTGTAAGTGCAAGTGACCATAAAACTTACTGCTGAGCTTAAAGGGTAGCAATCTTTCAAAAATCAAACACAACTAAATGTTTGCGATGTAAACAGAGTCGTTCAGAGTGGTTTGGTGTGAAACGCTCCGTTCTACAGAAACTTACTGAGTCAGAGCTGTTTGTATTGGTGGTGATAGGAACCAGACGTCCACTCTGCCTGGCGTCCGACACATTGTTTTGTGATAGCTTTATGATAAAGTTGGCTTAAAGTGTATTTGAAAGCATTTATTTGAATGCACATATGGTGGAAGGATACATGCAGGGTGTTGTAAGGTAAAATAGACCCCAAAGAAAAATCTAAGTTTAAGATTTATAATCAACACTACATACAAAAGCTCAGAAGACATATGTAGATCTACTAGTGGTTTTGTATTGTAAATAAAGGCATATATGTGTTGTAGACATGATGACTCCTGGTTCCTATCACCACCACTGTGAAAATGTCAGAGTCTGTAAGTTTCCCTTCAATGAACCGTTTCACATCAAACCACTCTGACTGACTTTTCTTACACCTCTAGGACTGAATTATTCAGAAATGTTGAAATTAGTGGAATTCCATTTTAATTCTATGACGGCTCAGAATTTCATTAATATAATGAAATTATGTAGATCAAACCTCAACCTATTAACTCTTTCTCTACTTTAGTCAGTACGTCTTACTCAGCTGAACAACTCAAAAGTCACTTAACACAGCTGTAAGTCCAACACTTAATTTTTTGAATGGCTCCAATTAAAAGAGAGACCCTCACTGTATCACCCACCCCCCCTACCCCCCTTACAGAGTTGTGTCATGGGATATTTTCTCACACCTCCAAAGTTCAGTCTTGAAAGTTGGTTGTATTTTTTGCTTCTTGCCATCCAAGTGATCCCAAACATTCAGCGATGTTGAGGTCTGGAGTTTGAGGACACCAGCAGCTTCTTTGTATTTGCTAATTTTCCAGCTACGCATCCTTTCAGATCCTCAGTGCTGAACTGCGATCTCACAGTGGAAGGATGTAAGTACAGGTTATCTGATGGTCAGACTTTTGGTGGTCTACCAGGTTGTGCAGGTGGTTGTTAGGTTGTTTTCTCTAGATTTTAAATACACTCTCAAAATAAAGGTACTAAAAACTGGCACTGGGTCAGTTCTCCTCTTGTCACTGGGGTGGTCCCTTCAAGGGTGCATCTCAGTACCTTTAGTCAAGGAACGTAACTGTACCATAACCATAACCATAACTCCACACACCCCGTCTCGTCTCCAGGACTTTTTATTTTATTGCCCTGTTTTAAAGTATTCGGTTATGTAAAGGTTTTCACCTGGAATAACGTATTTAATGTTCACAATCTGACCCTAAGACCACTTTTGTACCTTTGAGGGAACATTTACATTGTTTGTGCCTTGATGAACGAAAAATGTACCTGAACAGAACGTTTAATTCAGACATGGATTAACTGTGCACATGTAAAAATGATACTTCTACAAGGGTTCTTTAGTAAGGAAAATACTCCTATTTAGAGTGCATTTTATGCTTAAACAGTTCTTTGAATGGTGAAATGGTTCTTCAGATTGATGAAGAATGAGATGTATATGGTTCTATACAGAAGCTTCTTAAAAATTGGTTCTATATAGCACTAAAAAGGGTTCTGCTATTGTTTCAATGTTTGTAACTTATTCTGGTGCCAACATAGAACCATATAGACATATACACATTATCCATCAATCTGAAGAATGATTTATTGTTAGATCATCATTTATTCTTTGAAATTAAATGGTTCTGCGTAGAACCATCTTTTGTCACTGTGGCCTCAGCTGGTTCCAGTGGTGACTTACCATCAGAAATTACTTTTAGCCATGTTTTAAGGATAACATGGGTCTGTAAAACACGAATAACTCATACTTAATGGCCATTTTAAATGGACATTAGGTAAATAAGGGTGGTACCTGTTGTCTGAGTTTAAAATGTACAGTCAGTATTAAATTTACTATTTATTATGCTTCCTTCTGCATTAATCCTTATGATGACTCAATGAATGCATCATATACAACCCCAATTCCAATGAAGTTGGGACGTTGTGTAAAACATAAATAAAAACTGAATACGATGATTTGCAAATCCTTTTCAACCTATATTCAATTGAATACACTACAAAGACGAGATATTTCATGTTCAAACGGATAAACTTTATTGTTTTTTGCAAATATTCACTCATTTTGAATTTGATGCCTGCAACATGTTCCAAAGAAGTTGGGACAGGGGCATGTTTACCACTGTGTTACATCACCTTTCCTTTTAACAACACTCAGTAAGCGTTTGGGAACTGAGGACACTAATTGTTGAAGCTTTGAAGGTGGAATTCTTTCCCATTCTTGCTTGATGTACAGCTTCAGCTGCTCAGCAGTCCGGGGTCTCCATTGTCGTATTTTGAGCTTCATAATGCGCCACACATTTTCAATGGGAGACAGGTCTGGACTGCAGGCAGGCCAGTCTAGTACCCGCACTCTTTTACTATGAAGCCATGCTGTTGTAACACGTGCAGAATGTGGCTTGGCATTGTCTTGCTGAAATAAGCAGGACGTCCCTGAAAAAGACGCTGCTTGGATGGCAGCAGATGTTGCTCCAAAACCTGAATGTACCTTTCAGCATTAATGGGGCCTTCAAAGATGTGCCAGAACCTCACCCCGTCCTTGCTTGTGAAGGACTGAGCCTTTCAGGGATGCTCCCTTTCTACCCAATCATGACACTCACCTGTTTCCAATTAACCTGTTCACCTGTGGAATGTTCCAAACAGGTGTTTTTTGAGCATCCTCAACTTTCCCAGTCTTTTGTTGCTCCTGTCCCAACTTCTTTGGAACGTGTTGCAGGCATCAAATTCAAAATGAGTGAATATTTGCAAAAACCAATAAAGTTTATCCGTTTGAACATTACATATCTCGTCTTTGTAGTGTATTCAGCTGAATAGAGGTTGAAAAGGATTTGCAAATCATCGTATTCTGTTTTTATTAATGTTTTACACAACGTCCCAACTTCATTGGAATTGGGGTTGTATAAAGAGCTGGATGACCCAGAGAAAGAATGTTCACAAAGAAAAGAGAGAACATTACTCCAGTTTTAGCCTCCTTAGACCGGCTCCCAGTGCCTTATAGCATCCAACATTAAATAACACTGAGGCTTTTTAAAGCTTCGAATGGTCAGGCACCTGCATATGTTGTGGACATGCTTTGAACAGTACTGTGTGAATGTCTTAGGCACCCAAGACACATTTTCAAAATCTATTTATTTGTGTAGTTTGTGTTTATTTGCTGAGAAAAGTGTTAATATTTGAATAAACAAAATGAATTCTAATTAATATATAATAATATATATAATACATACATAATATACATATATATAATAAACAGTGATTTTCTGGATGTGAGTGTGTTTGTTTACCCATCTCCAAGCCTCTCCTCGAGGAAGCCCAGTATTATATGTAGTTAAAAAGTAGCTCCTGGTTTGACCAATCAGTGCTCAGTAAATTGAGCTCATGATGTAATTGATGATATTAACGAGTCTCTGTGGCGGCTGTGAAGGTGTCGAGGAAAAATATGGACCCGAGAAATTCTTGCTACTGTTTATTGTTTTTCTGTTTATTTGAATTATGAATACGACTTTATTCTAATGTATATTGTGATAAACTCACTGCTGAGGTTGACTCTTTAAAAATTTGCTTAGATGTCTAAAACTCTCACAGTACTGTATATATGTGCCCTCAAGATCTTTAAGGTCTGCGTCTCCATCACTTTTAACTGTTCCGTGGTCTTGTCTTAAACAGAAAGGGGATCGTGCTTTTGCTGTAGCTGCACCAAGACTTTTGAACTGTCTTCCGAGTGACATCAGATTTCATCTGTGATTGCTTTTAAAACACATTTTCATCGATTAGCATTCAGCAGCTGTTGACCTGGAGACTGAGGTCTGCACACTCGTGTGTGAATGTATGGTAGCGGTGTTCGGAAGGTGGGAATTCTTTTTGTGTTTTATTGTAAAGCACTTTGGTTTTAAATGTTCTATATAAATAAAATGGTAACACTATACTGTAGGGTGTTGTTCATAAGGCTACATGGCACCTATATGTGGTTGTCATTAGAACTGACATAACCCTACATAACTGTTTATGAATGCTTATTCCAATAGGCATCATCTGTCATAAAGGTACTTTAGCTGACTTTGATCAAAATGGGCAAATATGATCTTTACAGCGAATGATGCTTATTGGAACAAGCATTTATGAACAGTTATGTAGGGTTATGTCAGTTGTAATGACAGCCTTATGTAGGTGGCATGTAGCCTTACAAACAGCGCCCTTACCTAATTACTTACTACTTACTTCTTATTCAAATTGTTCTAAACTAGCTACAGTCTGCTTTCAGGTCATTTGCAGCATGCCTGTGCCCACTGTGAGTAGTTGTAGGTCACAGTGTGATGTTTGAGACCTGTCTGGAAGTTCAGAGTCCTGCCACGCAGCGTTGACAAATAAACAACAAAAGCTGGAAGAAGAGGGGCCTCATCAACACCTTGAGCGGAGCAATAATTAAGCGACTCCTGAGGTGGACAACACACCAGGCTTGTGATCTCTGCAGGTAAGCTGGTGCATGGAGCAGCGCTGGCACATGGATGCGGCTGCCAAAAGAAGAGCCCCACTCTCAGGCAGGTGAGGGCAGATTGATCCTGAAGTGACCACACGTTCCATCCTGCCATTTGAGAATTGGTCCTCACTTACAGATAAACTCCACTGATTTTTCAAAAACTTCTACATAATTAAATGGTTTGCGTCATCTTTTGCCCCGGACTTACTTTCCATTGTGTGTGCATTGTTTTCGTAGTCCTTGTTTCACAGCCTAGCGTCCGTTGTTGTTGGCTGTAAGTGCAGGTTACAATAAAGCCGCTGAGCTTAAACAGTAGCAGAAATCAAACATACCTAAATGGTTGAGATGTAAACAGAGTCGTTCAAATTGGTTTGGTTTGAAATGCTCTGTTCTAGAGAAACTTGCCAAGTTCACAGTGGTGGTGATAGGAACCAGACGTCCACCACTAAAAGCTCTCTCACAGAAAGGTATTACAAAAAATAGGTGAATACACTCAGCCTGATGTCTAACACAGTGTTGTACGGTAGTTTTGTGAAAACATCTTGGCTGAAAAATGTGTTTTAAGCCGTTTATGGTGGAGGGGTACATGCATGGCATTCTAAGACAAAATAGTCCCCAAAGAAAACGTTTTCTGTTTTTTCCCAGATGTGACTATTTTCAAAACATCAGTATTCCATATAAAATGCATAAGGCTCGTGTAGGTTCACTGGTGGTTTTGGGTAGTAAATAAAATGCCTATATTTGTAGTCATGGTGATCTCTGGTTCCTATAACCGCCACTGTGAAGACACCAGTCTGTAATTTTCTTTATAATGAGCCACTTTAGACCAAACCACTCTGGATGACTCTGTTAACATCTCAGGGACTGTTTTTCAGAAATTGTGAAAAATATTGATACTGTGTGGATTACATGCTGAAAAAGTTTCAATTAGTAAACGATTGTTTAGGAGCTACAGAAAGTAAAACATCCACTAGAGTTTATTATTATTATTATTATTATTATTATTATTATTATCCATCCATCCATCCATTATCTAAGCTGCTTCTCCGTCAGGGTCGCGGGGGGTGCTGGAGCCTATCCCAGCAGTCTTCGGGCGGAAGGCAGGATACACCCTGGACAGGTCGCCAGTCCATCGCAGGGCTATTATTATTATTATTATTATTATTATTATTATTATTATTATTATTATTATATTACGCTACATGACATTTATATCTACTGTCTTAAATGCTAAAATTTGGGCACACCAGGTCAAATTACATGTTTTGTTGATCTTCTAAGTGAATGGAAGTGAACACATCCTCTACAGAGAACACAATTCCACATGTTTTAATGCACATCTAATGCTTGTTTGCTGGATTTAAAATATTGGGTGGAAAAGAAAAGCATGAGATGTGGCCAATAACTTATGGTATGTTTTATATTTCCATTCTTATTTCTCCCAGTATGTTAAGCTCAGTAAATAAACAGTAACTGTGCAGTAAATCTAGCAGGAAAGCGTCATATGTAGGTGTGTCCTGTGTGGAATGTGTGTGTGACTTATTTTCAGCATATGGTTCGTCTGGGGGTGTCAAAACGTTTGCATATGACTGTATACACAACTGTCCATTTCAAAACACCATAACTTTGTTGTTTTATTTTTTAATATATTTTGAAAGCAAGTTCACTTTATATTAAACAAATGCTGCAAAGTTACGTTATGCGAAATGAAATTACTGGAGAAAAATATTTCATAATTAATTTTCTAATCTCTCTTTATCCATTAGAGTTGGGTTGTTTTCGTTACTGTGTCTTAAAGACGGATATATGCAAATGAGCTCAGTGTTCTGGTCTTTGTATTCTGTTTGATTCAGGAAGCACTTCAGGCTGAAACACTCCTTATAACTTCAGTGTGAATGGGGCGGAGCCAAACTGCTGCAGGCTTAATATGTAAGATGCTGTAGATGGATATATGTAAATGAGTTGGGCTCTTTGAGGATTCTGTTGTTGTCGTGGTGTCAAGCTTGTAACAGCTGAAGAATCCTCATTGGTGCAACATAGAACCATTTTCAACAAAGTTCTACATAGAACCACCGTCTTTGGTGAAGAACGCTTGGAAACGCGTCTTCTTTTAGAGTTTTTTTTTTTTTTTTGAAATAACAGCAATGTTTACATTCCATATCACACAATTTTGCTTCAAAGAAGTGAGCCCTTTAAAGTGAGCCCTTTAAAGTTAAAAATGTAAGAATATTTTATTTTTTTCTGTGAGGTTATTATTTCATTTGACATACAATTTACGGTGGGCCACCTCACCGGTCAACCAAAATCATGTGAGCTACATTTTTGTTAAATTAAAGGCCATTTTTCAGGATTGATTGGTGAACAAAAGTCATTCAGGGCGGTTTTGATGTGAAGTTTCTCATTACAGAGAAACCAGCTTTGCTATCTTTCATTTTCTTCATACAATGGTGGCGATAGGAACCAGGGGTCGCAGTCTAATGAAGCCACAATGCAAATATAGCGAAGCTCCTAACCGTAACCCTAACCAGCGAAGCTCCACATGTCTCCTGAGTCTTTGTAGTCTATATAATGTTGATAATGTTAAAATAGTGGAATTCAGAAAAAATGAAGGCGTTGTTTTGCCACTCAACGCCCTGCCTGCACCTCTCGGCCATTAGTCTGTTAAATAAATATGTTTTAGGTGACAAACTTAATGCCAAACCAGTCACAAAACCATGTCCACAAGGTGGCGTCTTCACAACACATTTTGTCATAGCCTTTGTATCATGTCGCTTTTAGATGCATTGAAATCTTTGGATGTCTGGTTCCTATCACCGCCACTGTGAACAAGTCTGACTCTGCAAGTTTCTCCAGAGTGTAGCGTTTCACACCAACCCACATGTTTACATCTCAGCACATTAAAGTGGAATTACATCCATTTTTCATAATTCCAGTGCAACTGCTGAGATGTAAAGTCATGTAGAATGGTTTGATGTTAAATGTTACCTTATGAGCTTGTATTTTTATGACTATTTTGATGATTGTGAAATAATTATACATCTTTTGGGACTATTTGCCTCACAATGCCTCTCATGTATCCATTTACATTTACAGCATTTGGCTGACGCTCTTATCCAGAGCGACTTACAATTTGGTCATTTTACACAGGGAGACCAAGGTGGTGTTAGGAGTCTTGCCCAAGGACTCTTATTGGTGTAGTGTTGGGCGCTTGCCCTGGTGGGGATTGAACCCCAGTCTACAAGGCAGAGGTGTTACCCACTACACCAACCAACCAACTATCCCTCCGCCATGAATGGCTTTAGTACATCTTAAGCCAAAAGCTTATGGTAAAACAGCGTCTCAGGCACCAAGCAGGGTATTCTTAACTATCTGATGTAATAACTTTCTATGAGGGAGCTTCAGAGGCATTAGACGTCTGGTTCCCATCACCGCCACTGTGAGCAATTTCTTTCTCAGTTTCTGCTGAAAGGAGCAAAACCGGTTTGACTGATTTCATTTATACCTTAACCCTTAAAATAAAGCGGAGAATCTGGGGAGATGGGTGGAGTTCCGCTTTAATTGTGCAGATATTTTTCAGAAGTTGGTGGAATTGCGCGAGCTCGTCTTTGGGCCGGAAAGTTGGCGCAGCTCCCAGAATTCTCTGCGCCAGCGGCTAACCTGTCAGTC